>NC_081226.1:9066957-9111957 GCF_902713425.1 Acipenser ruthenus | reverse complement strand
CCAGCCTCTTGGAGTAGGAGCCCTCACACAGCACCAGGTAACACACCCCTTGAGCAAGGAGGATGCTGGGATACACAGAGAGAGAGAGAGAGAGAGGACAGCATTACAGCCTTGAACAATCAGCAAGTAGCAGAACACAATTCAATATGAGGAATGAAAATTTCAGGATTGCAATTCAACTTCACACACACAGAGACACACACACACACGCAGACTGACACACAGCAATGGAGACAGACACTGACACACACACACACACTGACAGAGCAGCAAGCTGACACACACACACACAGACACAGAGCAGCAAGCTGACACACACACACACGCAGACTGACACACAGCAATGGAGACAGACACTGACACACACACACGCAGCAATGGAGACAGACACTGACACACACACACACACACAGACTGACACACAGCAATGGAGACAGACACTGACACACACACACACACAGACTGACACACAGCAATGGAGACAGACACTGACACACACACACACACACACTGACAGAGTAGCAAGCTGACACACACACACACAGACACAGAGCAGCAAGCTGACACACACACACAAAGACAGAGACAGAGCAGCAAGCTAACACACACACACAGACACAGAGCAGCAAGCTGACACACACACACACAAAGACAGAGACGCACACACACACAGACTGACACACAGCAATGGAGACAGACACTGACACACACACACTGACAGAGTAGCAAGCTGACACACACACACACTGACACAGAGCAGCAAGCTGACACACACACACAAAGACAGAGACGCACACACACACAGACACAGAGCAGCAAGCTGACACACACACACACAGACACAGAGCAGCAAGCTGACACACACACAAAGACAGAGACGCACACACACACACACAGACAGAGTAGCAAGCTGACACACACACACAGAGACGCACACACACACAGACAGAGCAGCAAGCTGACACACACACAATGACAGAGACGCACACACACACAGACTGACACAGAGCAGCAAGCTGACACACACACACACACACACACACACTGGGAGCTCTTACTGGAACACCATTGGCCCGGTCTCCAGCGAGCAGCGGGGGGGTGAGTTCTCGTTCAGCTTCCTGAAGAGCTGCTTGGCCTGGTTCTGATACTCCTGCAGGTTCCGACCCGACTGAGGACGACAACAAACTGGACCGTCAACAAGGCTCTCTGATACAATGCACAGCGCAGGGTGAAAGAACAGACACTAGGAAGGGATGATATCCATCTGACAGGATTGCGGGTCTCAGTCCGTCAGTCCGTCTGCAGCTTTACTCAAACGAAACTCTGGAAGAATGTAGCAAACGTACTTGGATGGATTCCCCAGTGCTGTGAAGTGCTCTGAAAGTCAAGCACTGACAGGAGTTAACGCTTTGAGAATCGAGCCCCAGAACTCTAGTTTAATACTTTTGTACGGTTTTTGATTTTTTTTGTGCAAATAAATCGGACAGGGTGAGCAGTGATCCTGCTTTCTGAACTGCAGACCCCACTTCTCAGAGGCGTCAAGAATTACTGTCTGCAGAGAGACAGCAGAGAGAAAATAAATGAATACAAATACAACACATACACAGCAAGCAAGAGAGGGGGTTAAAACAGGGGTGGAAATAAGACTCCCGTCGCATAGCAGCTTCACCCACTCCAGGGTTTACTACGAGCTTGATTAGCCACGGTGTGGGACAACACACTCAGGTGTGTCTGATTAACACGAGAAGCAATGTCATTTTCTCCAGTCGTGTAACACATATGGGGCTGTGCGTTCGTGTACCTTTCTGTCTGTATGTATTAAATATTCTCACAAAGCATGAAACGCGGGAGTGCAGAAATAAAGGAGATATATTACATTATACCTACAGGCCCCGGGAGCAGTCACACTGACGGCCACACAGAAAACAATTGTATTGTGATTATACAGAACGGTATTCTACTTTATTATTTTTATTTACCAGTCCGCAATGTGTTTAGCTGTAATCAGATTAGTCTCTACTCTCTGTCTGAGTGAATGACTGACAGTCTATTGTTTTTCAATCAGCCTTTTCAAAGGCTGGCACCTGCTTGCCAGCTGTGCTGTTTTGGTCGGTCAATTAGCATCAGAACTAGTGAAAATAAACACCAGAGACCGTGGAGTTTTACAACGCAACAAAATATGGAGTTGATGTTTTGGATCGGATGGCACGGAAGTATTCTGTGAAAGCTGGCTCCCGACGGTGGTCTGTTCAGGTGTTTTACAATGGATTGGACCTAGCAGCCATCAACTCCTGGGTACTTTACAAAGAATGCACAGAGAAGAGTTTACCAAGGAGAGAATATATTTTACAGTTAGCACAGGAACTTCTAAAGAAGTTCCTGTGCTAACTGTAAAATATATTCCCTGCGTCCGCCACCCGTCCGCTCCAGCTCATCCAGAATTCTGCTGCCCGTCTGGTGTTCTCTCTGCCTCGCTTCGCCCACGCTACTCCACTACTCCGCTCGCTCCACTGGCTCCCGATCACCGCTCGCATCCAGTTCAAGACTCTTGTACTAGCCTACAGATGCCTTGACCAGACTGCACCCAGCTACCTCCAGACCCTCAACTCTCCCTACACCCCCACTCGACCTCTCCGCTCCGCCTGCACTAGAAGACTGGCTCTACCTCCTCTACGCTCCCCTGCCTCCAGAGCCCGCTCCTTCTCCACCCTTGCTCCGCAGTGGTGGAATGACCTTCCTACAGATGTCAGGACTGCCCAGTCCCTGACCACATTCCGGCGCCTCCTTAAGACTCACCTCTTCAAACAGCACCTGTAGAACTCCTCTGTTTGTATCCTGGGACACTATCACCCTTCATTTAAATGTGCTTTATTTTGCTCTTATCTGCCCCCTATTTTACTGCATTTAATCCTGTACTTCAGAATACTGTAATCTGCCAAGTGTTTAACCTGTAGTACTTTGTATTTAATCACATCCTGATGTAACTATCACTATTTAATCATACCCTGATGTAACTATCACTATTATCTGCTGTATTATTGAATAGTGGTTTGTCACACTTGAACAAAAGTTATTGTATTTCTTGCTCTTATTGTATTACTTGTATTGTAACACTTGAAATGTATTTGCTTACGATTGTAAGTCGCCCTGGATAAGGGCGTCTGCTATGAAATAAATAATAAAGAAGCATTTGGAACAGAGGGAGACTGCCAAGAGTGTGCCCACAGCTGAAGCTGGCAACCCCTCTGAGAGCCGCAAGAGATGCCAATGCAGGTTGGCAAGTGTGATAAAAATAAAACTTCGGACAGCTGTGCCCTGTGCAGAAAGGCGACGTGGAGACGTGCATTATCTGTGCTGATTATATATAAGTATGAGTCTATCTCCGGTCCTTCTAGTGTTAAACTCTTAGTAAAACCCGGAATGGATCACACTGCTATGCAATGGATGTCTTATTCCAATCCCTGCTACAGTGCGGGTCTCTCTCTCCTGTTTAATATCCTATACAGGGATGGAAATGAGACTCATATTGCATAGCAGCTTCACCCACTTCAGGTTTTGTAAAGAGCTTGATTAGCCACAGTGTGTCAGGAATGGATCAAACTGCGCTGCAATGTGGATCAGACACTAATGGTTTCACCCTCACATTCTCCTTTAGCTCTTGAAATGTCGAAAAAGCTTATAGTGTCATAATCTCTCTGCCCCTCAGGGAAAATACAAATACATTATCTCATGCTAAGCATGATGACATCATCACAGTCTCAGCGCTGCTTTGCATGAGGACAGGAACTCACACGAGAAGCATACAGAGTTTTAAATATCGCTGATATAAACTCACACAAGTGTCAGGTACCGCTGACCTTTGTAACACAGAGCCCGGCGCTTTACGACTAAAAAGTGCTGATTAAAACTAATAATGCAATATATTATTATTATTATTATTATTATTATTATTATTATTATTATAGAGAGTACTGTGGCTCACATTACCTGTTCGCTCTCTTGCATGGAGGCGGCGAGCAGCAGTCCGTCCTGGATTCGTGCTATCATAGTGAGAGTAGTCATGTCGATAATTGTTAGTAATTACTCGTTATACGCGTGTAATAAAAACAGAAAAGACGTATCGCGCTGTCGTCTCTGTCCGTGCAGCTGGCTCGGTGTGTTTATCGGTTCATTTCTCCGCCCGGTGTCCTAACTCCTGCCCCGGTAGTTCGCTGCTCTGTCTCGCTGGAGTAGTGACGTGGCTCAATCCAGCTCAGCAGTTTGCAAATTCTCTCTGTAAACTTTTTTTTTTTTTTTTTTTTTTTTTCCGGACAACTTCGGCTAGAACAAGCGTTGAAGTATTATTTTTCGGCAAGTCTCGGAAACCGCGACGGAGAATGCCGAATCTTTGTTTTGACTTTGGTTATGCTTCGACAAGCTTCGGCCGTCCGGGTAGAGCTAAGGGAGGGCTGCGCGGAGGCGTAAAGACGAAGCAAGCCTCGAGAAACTTCGGGATACATCGTTAAAACTAGTTTAAACCGCCTTAAAAACAACACACTTAAATATAAAACTTTTATATCAAGTTCATTTTCTTACAAATAGTAATTAGCGCAACAACTTGGTCACATGTAGCTATCTTTAGTTTTTTTCTGTTGACATTTTGGGTTTTGTTTTAATTGATGTTATAAATCGATAGACGTTGCTTTTTAAATAAAGCCTGAGGCGCTTTGTAATTGTAGCATCGCGCTGTGAATCTAGAAGGTGTCGCTCTGCGGTTTATAGACACTGTACCGCTCTACAGAAAATGAAAAATTTCCATACTATGAATAAAAATTAAAAATGCATTAGACACTGCACCTGCCCCGAGTAAGATAAGCACAGAGACACATGCGCGTAGTACCAGAGAAAGTGAAACTAACCCAGTATACGTGTGTTATCGGTTGCTTTGGGCTCAGCAGGGAAAACCAGACTGGGTCTCTCTCTCTCTCTCATCACAGCCCCTCGCAAACCCAGCCTCTGCACAATGCCAGAGATCTCCACTGTTTGCAAACTGGCCTTTATTGCGCTGATATGCAGCAGCTATATGGGTAAGTGAACATTTCGAAATATTTATAACATATTTCAACATTAGTATTATTATTAAAGATATTCGGTGTCGAGATCGACAAGGTTTGAAAGGCACGACTTGACAAATCATGACAAGAACGTGCTTTAGTTTGATACTGTTTGCATTTAACATATAATAATAATAATAATAATAATAATAATAATAATAATAATAATAATAATAATAATAATAAAGGATTGTAGCGTTAACTGTAGTCTTTATTTCTAGTCTGTTGTTTTAGAAAAAAAATACACACGGAGTTTGGGGTCGACAAAGCTGGACCAAGTTTATTTTTTATATATATTTGTGTGTTTTTTGTGAACGCGTAGGTTAAGGGAAACAAAATGTCGGTTTGTTTTGTGTATTTGTATTTTTTACTTTCGATTTCGCAGCGCTTCCTGTGTGCGCGACTCTGCAGCGCCGACACCAGCAGGTCCTCCTTGTTCGTGTTTGAAGACATGTTTTTTATACAGGTTACACAGTGAGCCCCCCCCCCCCCCCCTCCTCGAGTTTTTATTTTTACTTTCGGAAGTGCTGGACTTACCCCCCTAGAGAGGTGATCACTCGGGGGGCATCTCCAGCGATCGATCGAGGCTCTGTCCTGAGTCTCTGGCCCAGGACAGGCTACACACGCCCACACCAGACGTAAAATGTATCAAGGATGATTTGCGCATACACAGCATCTATAAAATAAACCATGTGCGCTGTGACTTACAGCATTTTAACTTTGTATTTTATTCCATTTAGAAAAAGTGTCGGAAGCAGCGAATCTGCGGAAAACGCCTGATGAATACAGGCCTCTGTGTCTGTCAGTCAGTCACACTTCACTCTTGTGTAAATGCATTAGAGAGCCTCTTATCGAGATGTGATGACATTTGGTTTTGACATGTCTTCAGCACAGATTATTGAGAGAGTCGGACTGGGGGTGTGTGGAGGTGTCTGTTTGGACCAATGATGTGTCTAAAACTAACTCTCCCTCCTCCCTCACCCTCTCCCCTACCCCTCTCCCACCTCTACTCCCTCCCTCACCCTCTCCCCTACCCCTCTCCCACCTCTACTCCCTCACCCTCTCCCCTACCCCTCTCCCTCCTCTACTCCCTCCCTCACCCTCTCCCCTACCCCTCTCCCACCTCTACTCCCTCCCTCACCCTCTCCCCTACCCCTCTCCCTCCCTCTCCCCTACCCCTCTCCCACCTCTACTCCCTCCCTCACCCTCTCCCCTACCCCTCTCCCACCTCTACTCCCTCCCTCACCCTCTCCCCTACCCCTCTCCCTCCTCTACTCCCTCCCTCACCCTCTTCCCTACCCCTCTCCCTCCTCTACTCCCTCCCTCACCCTCTCCCCTACCCCTCTCCCACCTCTACTCCCTCCCTCACCCTCTCCCCTACCCCTCTCCCTCCTCTACTCCCTCCCTCACCCTCTCCCCTACCCCTCTCCCACCTCTACTCCCTCCCTCACCCTCTCCCCTACCCCTCTCCCACCTCTTCTCCCTCCACTACCCCTCTCCCACCTCAACTCCCTCCCTCACCCTCTCCCCTACCCCTCTCCCACCTCTACTCCCTCCCTCATCCTCTCCCCTACCCCTCTCCCTCCTACCTCCCTCCCTCACCCTCTCCCCTACCCCTCTCCCACCTCTACTCCTTCCCTCACCCTCTCCCCTACCCCTCTCCCTCCTACCTCCCTCCCTCACCCTCTCCCCTACCCCTCTCCCACCTCTACTCCTTCCCTCACCCTCTCCCCTACCCCTCTCCCACCTCAACTCCCTCCCTCACCCTCTCCCCTACCCCTCTCCCACCTCTACTCCCTCCCTCATCCTCTCCCCTACCCCTCTCCCTCCTACCTCCCTCCCTCACCCTCTCCCCTACCCCTCTCCCACCTCTACTCCTTCCCTCACCCTCTCCCCTACCCCTCTCCCACCTCTACCCCCTCCCTCACCCTCTCCCCTACCCCTCTCCCACCTCTACTCCCTCCCTCACCCTCTCCCCTACCCCTCTCCCACCTCTACTCCCTCCCTCACCCTCTCCCCTACCCCTCTCCCACCTCTACTCCCTCCCTCACCCTCTCCCCTACCCCTCTCCCACCTCTACTCCCTCCCTCACCCTCTCCCCTACCCCTCTCCCTCCTCTACTCCCTCCCTCACCCTCTCCCCTACCCCTCTCCCACCTCTACTCCCTCCCTCACCCTCTCCCCTACCCCTCTCCCTCCTCTACTCCCTCCCTCACCCTCTCCCCTACCCCTCTCCCACCTCTACTCCCTCCCTCACCCTCTCCCCTACCCCTCTCCCACCTCTACTCCCTCCCTCACCCTCTCCCCTACCCCTCTCCCTCCTCTACTCCCTCCCTCACCCTCTCCCCTACCCCTCTCCCACCTCTACTCCCTCACCCTCTCCCCTACCCCTCTCCCTCCTCTACTCCCTCCCTCACCCTCTCCCCTACCCCTCTCCCACCTCTACTCCCTCCCTCACCCTCTCCCCTACCCCTCTCCCACCTCTACTCCCTCCCTCACCCTCTCCCCTACCCCTCTCCCACCTCTACTCCCTCCCTCACCCTCTCCCCTACCCCTCTCCCACCTCTACTCCCTCCCTCACCCTCTCCCCTACCCCTCTCCCTCCTCTACTCCCTCCCTCACCCTCTCCCTTACCCCTCTCCCTCCTCTACATCCTCTCTCACCCTCTCCCCTACCCCTCTACCACCTCTACTCCCTCCCTCACCCTCTCCACCACTCCTCTCCCTCCTCTTCTCCCTCTCTCACTCTCTTCCTACCCCTCTCCCCCCAGCCCCTCCTGTTCTCAGCGTGTGCCCCGTGCTTGACTGCTGGTATGTGAAGGAAAAGCCAGGCAGCTTCCCCTCCGCCATGACGCAGGAGAAATCCCTCCTGTACATCAGAACCAGCGCTGACCAGACCGGGCCGGAGCAGAACCACCCCGCTGACATCGACCCCATGAGGGTTTACCACGTCTCAGGTAAGTGCACTGCACCGACACACCTGAGTACAGGTAACAATACACAGGAATCCACACACCTGTATACAGGTAACACAGAGACACTCACCCACTGTACAGAGACATGAG
The DNA here is from genome assembly GCF_902713425.1 of Acipenser ruthenus. Classification (NCBI taxonomy): domain Eukaryota; kingdom Metazoa; phylum Chordata; class Actinopteri; order Acipenseriformes; family Acipenseridae; genus Acipenser; species Acipenser ruthenus. Next base: position 9,103,801 of record NC_081226.1, on the reverse strand, counting down.
ACTCCCTACAGGACATTGAACAGCCACACACCTGCACAGGTAACACTGACTCTCTACATCAACCTGTAACTACTGTACACTGAGACACCTGCACAGGTAACACTGACTCTCTACATCAACCTGTAACTACAGTACACTGAGACACCTGCACAGGTAACACTGACTCTCTACATCAACATGTAACTACTGTACACTGAGACACCTGCACAGGTAACACTGACTCTGTACATCAACCTGTAACTACTGTACACTGAGACACCTGCACAGGTAACACTGACTCTCTACATCAACCTGTAACTACTGTACACTGAGACACCTGCACAGGTAACACTGACTCTCTACATCAACCTGTAACTACTGTACACTGAGACACCTGCACAGGTAACACTGACTCCCTACTCTACATCAACCTGTAACTACTGTACACTGAGACACCTGCACAGGTAACACTGACTCTCTGCTCTACATCAACCTGTATCTACTGTGCATTGAGACACCTGCACAGGTAACACTGACTCCCTACTCTACATCAACCTGTTACTACTGTACACTGAGACACCTGCACAGGTAACACTGACTCCCTACAACATGGTTTGTTTTTTAATGTGCTTTACCATGCCTCTCTGTGCTTTACAATGCTTACCTATGCTTTACTGTGCTTTCACTGTGCTTTATTACACTTTACTGTGTTTTTACTGTGGGAAACTGTTATAAGGGTCAGTTTCTCTCTCTCTCTCTCTCTCTCTCTCTCTCTCTCTCTCTCTCTCTCTCTCTCTCTCTCTCACGATTTCTCTATTTTTAACCCCCCCACCCCTCTTTCTCTCTCTCTCTCTCAGACCCGGCCGGGCCCCTGTGCAGTTCCTCTCTGCTGACGGTAGAGGGCGCTGTGGAGAAGCCGCAGTGTGAGATTAACCCCTTCACTCCTCAGCCCGCCCATGTGGACTGGAGCCTCTCTCTGACCAGCGGCGGGGTCAGCCCAGCCCGCCTGGGAGCTGATTGGCTCTCCACCTCCATCACCGCCCACAAAGGGGACATAGGTGTGTCCAGCATCTTGAGGGTTCCCACGGCAACCGGGCAGGCCACAGGTAACCATGATGAGGTCACAGTGTCTCACTCTCTCTCCTCTCTTTATGGGTTATCCTCTCTCTCAGTGTGTTCGCTCTCTCTCAGTGTGTTCTCCTCTCTCTCCTCTCTCTCTCTCAGTGTGTTCTCTCTCTGTGTGCTCTTTCCTCTCTCCTCTCTGTGTGTTCCCTCTCTCCTCTGTGTGTGTTCCCTCTGCTTTCTGTTTTCTCTCTCTTCTCTCTCTCTGTTCTGTCTCCTTGCTCTCCTCTCTCACTGTGTTCTCCTCTCTCTATGTGTTCTCCTCTCTATCCTCTCTCACTGTTCTCTCTCCTCTATCCTCTCAGCGTGTTCTCTCTCTCCTCTCAGTGTTTTCTCTGTCTCCTCTCTCTGTGTTCTCTCTCTCACTGTGTTCTCTCTCTCCTCTCTGTGGGTTCTCCTCTCTATCTCTCCTCTCTCACTGGGTTCTCCTCTCTCTCACTGTGTTCTCTCTCTCCTCTCTCTCAGCAGTTCTCAGTGTGTTCTCTCTCTCCTCTCTCTCAGCGGTTCTCAGTGTGTTCTCCTCTCTCCTCTCTCTCAGCGGTTCTCAGTGTGTTCTCTCCTGTCTCTCAGCGGTTTTCAGTGTGTTCTCTCTCTCTCTCAGTGTGTTCTCCTCTCTCTCTCAGTGTGTTCTCTCTCTCTGTGGTTCTCAGTGTGTTCTCCTCTCTCCTCTCTCTCAGCGGTTCTCAGTGTGTTCTCTCTCTCAGCGGTTCTCAGTGTGTTCTCTCTCTCTCAGTGTGTTCTCTCTCTCTCTCTCAGTGTGTTCTCCTCTCTCTCCTCTCTCTCAGTGGTTCTCAGTGTGTTCTCCTCTCTCTCCTCTCTCTCAGCGGTTCTCAGTGTGTTCTCCTCTCTCTCAGTGTGTTCTCCTCTCTCTCCTCTCTCTCAGTGGTTCTCACTGTGTTCTCTCTCTCCTCTCTCTCAGTGGTTCTCACTGTGTTCTCTCTCTCCTCTCTCTCAGCGGTTCTCAGTGTGTTCTCTCTCTCCTCTCTCTCAGCGGTTCTCAGTGTGTTCTCTCACACCCCGGTCCTGCGCTCTCGTCTCGGGCGGGCGGCTCGTCTGGACTGTGGGTTCTCGGTGCTGCCGGGCTGGCAGGAGCCTGGTTCTGGGTTTGCGGTGGAGTGGCGGTACCAGTTCCGTGGGGAGGGCCGGCTGGTCTATGCGTACAACGGACAGACAGACAGACTGGAGGAGCGCAGTGCCCAGCAGGAAGAGGCGAGCATGGACTTAGAGGCGCTGCACCAGACAGGAAACGCATCACTGCTGCTGCACAATGTAGACGTGCACCATAGGGGCACATACATCTGCACTGTGTACCTGCCCTACATCCTGGCACAGGTAGCAATGGAGCTGGAGGTCATAGGTAAGTATCTCACCTGTAATACACGTCTGCACACCTGTATCAGTACTGTCTGTCTGCCAGCCATGTATACTGGTACAGATAGTAATGGAGCTGGAGGTCATGGGTAGATATCTCACCTGTATCTGCTCACAGGCAGCGCCACTTCAGATCAGGTCTGCTTTAGTTTTGCTGGCAGGGCAGTATCTGTGCCCTGGATGGCTCTGTTTCTTACTGACATGCAGATGCTGGCTCATCTGGTCTGCACTGCCTGTCTATTGGTGGCACTTTCTTCTGTTTCACCTGCTCAGAATTGTGATGGAGTGTTTTGAAGTCATGGACGAGGACAGTGGATGATTATAAAATGACTTTGGAAGCCGCTCACTCTGTAAAAGCCTCTCCTGTCTCCCCTGGCAGAGCCCCCACGCCTCTCCCTCTTCCCCTCCCCTCTCTGGTCACCCCCCGGCCGCCCGGTCCAGCTGTCCTGTGAGATGTCGGGGTTCTACCCCTTGGATGTGGGGGTGCAGTGGCTGTGGAGGCCTGCAGGGGGCGCCGGGGTGCGCTACCTCCCGGAGGCTCAGCTCTCCGGACACACCCAGAACCCCGACGGGACCTACACCCAGACCAGCTTCCTGAGAGTCACCCCGGAGTCAGGGGACCACCAGGGCCAGTACTCCTGCATAGCGACTCACCTGGGGGCCAGCTACAGGAAGACAGTGACCCTGCACATCGCAGGTAACAAGCTGAGACACTGAGACACACACACACACACATACACAGACACTGAGACACACACACTGAGACATACCGAGACACACACACACTGAGACACACACAGACACTGAAACGCACACACACACTGATACACACACACACTGAGACACACACACATACACAGACACTGAGACACACACACTCTGAGACACACACACTGAGACACTGAGACGTACCGAGACACACACACACTGAGACACACACAGACACTGAAACGCACACACACACTGATACACACACACACTGAGACACACACAAACCGAGACACACACACACACTGAGACACACACAGACACTGAAACGCACACACACACTGATACACACACACACTGAGACACACACAAACTGAGACACACACACACTGAGACACATACAGACACTGAAACGCACACACACACTGATACACACACACACTGAGACACACACACATACACAGACACTGAGACACACACACTCTGAGACACACACACTGAGACACTGAGACGTACCGAGACACACACACACTGAGATACACACAGACACTGAAACGCACACACACACTGAGACACACTGACATGGAGTCACAGAGCCACACACACACTGAGACAGAGATGTGGAGACACAGACACACATACTGAGACACGCATACAGAGACACAGACACACACACACACACAGTGACACATACAAATGGTGTGTCCCTCTCTCTACCCCCTCAGGTGCGTCGGGCCCCTCTATTGAGGATGCGATCGGTTTGTTTGTTGTAGCGTTTCTTCTGTACGGGCTCCTGAAGCTGGGGAGCTGGCTGTTCTGTGTTAAAGGTACGGCACATCTGCACTGATATTATTACCATTACACTGCACTCCGTTTATAACAATCACTGATATAAGAATCAACCGCATACAGTGATCAAAACCACTGGGACAAATCATTCCTATACCAACCATGCTAAAAAACTGTGCTTGTAAGAATCAAGCAATCCGCTTACAAGAATCATTTCAGGGTAAACATGTAATACAGTACTATATCAAGAACAATGACGTGTACAGCCAATAAAGCTGTTTTTGAATTTGCTCGCATCTCGTGTGATTAGACACGCAGCGTGTATCCAGTATAATCCCTGCTCCGCAGCGACTCCCAGTAGAAAAAGTCGTGCAGTTTAGATGTGAGTCGACATGGCAGGAAAAAGACAGACGCAATCGTCCCATCCTTGAACCAAATGAAGGATGAAAACTTTGAGGAATGTCCTACTGTACAGGGGCTTCGATGATCTGAACCTCCTCCATCGAGGTTTACAGGCTGTGGATCGTGCAGTGATCCAGGGAGCACTGGACAGTTTGTAATCAGTGGCTGCACCACTGCATTGTGCAGGTGTGTTTGTTTTCGTTCTCTTAGTGAACATTTGTTTCAATAAAGTGAATACACATTCATTGAATACATACTGAGTACAGCAGTGTGTGATATGCATGTAGAGTGAGAGGGAGGGCGTGGTGAGGAGGAGGAGGAGGAGGAGGAGGGGGGGGGAGGAGGAGGGGGGGGGGGGGAGGAGGGGGGCGGAGATTGCGGTGGTTTGCATAGCAACTGAGAATAAGCGAGCCACAGATGCTTAAATGCAGTGGTACTGCTGACAGTAAAATACTGTACTGTGATGTCATTTTAATTGAAAGGCCATTACATGTAACATGGCACAGCAGTTAAACTAGGCACCCTCACGAGACGATCGCTTCTCAAGTATACTGCAGTAAAATAGGATCCTGTATCCTTGAGTAAACAGAATCGTGGTCGTGTAACAAGCTGCTTCCCCACGAGGACTTGTTTTGATAGTTTTGATGTGTTGTCCTCAGTGCTTGAGCATCATTGATTTTTTTGTATACTGTATTTAAACTGCTGATACGCGGAGGCACTTTTGCTAATAGTAATCATATCCGTCCGCTTTCAAGAATCAAACGCTTATAAGAATCAAATCATCCGGGATGGATGTTATTCTTATAAACAGAGTGCACTGTATTATTATTATTATTATTATTATTATTATTATTATTATTATTACCCAGGACCTGTACTCTAAAATAGTTCTGAATTCATTCATTCATTCATGTTCTTCTTTTTTCTCCACAGCTTGTCCTGCAGTTGAAATAGACAAGGTGAGTGTGTTTATCTGAGAATATTAATCAATTTGCACACACACAGACACACACTGCCACAAGCATACACACACACACTGAGACAGACTGAGACACACACACACACTGAGACAGACTGAGACACACACACACACACTGAGATAAACACACACACACACACTGAGACAGACTGAGACACAGACACACACACACTGAGACAGACTGAGACACAGACACACACTCACACACACACACACAGACATACTTTCTCATTCACTTTTAACCTCACTCTAACTCAGTTCTCTCTCACACACACACTCTTGCTCTCTCACTCACTCAGTTCTCTAACTCTCTCACTCTTTCTCAGCAGAAGGCAGAGTGAGTCGGAGTGTCTTCCCCTGTGCAGCAGAGTGCCCTGGTAAGATCAGTGAGCAGCTCCATGCTGTCAGTGCAGGAGTCAGAGCCTCCGAGAGAGAGGTTCAGATCAGTGAGCAGCTCCATGCTGTCAGTGCAGCAGAGCCTCCGAGAGAGAGGTTCAGATCAGTGAGCAGCTCCATGCTGTCAGTGCAGGAGTCAGAGCCTCTGAGAGAGAGGTTCAGATCAGCGAGCAGCTCCATGCTGTCAGTGCAGCAGAGCCTCTGAGAGAGAGGTTCAGATCAGTGAGCAGCTCCATGCTGTCAGTGCAGGAGTCAGCCTCCGAGAGAGAGGTTCAGATCAGTGAGCAGCTCCATGCTGTCAGTGCAGGAGTCAGAGCCTCCGAGAGAGAGGTTCAGATCAGGGAGCAGCTCCATGCTGTCAGTGCAGGACTGTAATACAGCTTTAAATCCTGCGAACAAGCCTCCATTCCTAAGTGTAATCTCGTTTTAAATCTCGCAAGCGCAGTCTCCAATAGAAATGTGCTCTCAGTAGTTGGGGCGGGTTTAAAGTATTCAGAACGAATCAATGATCGGTACGAATCAGGAAGGAGGGACGTTGCCCGACTGTACTGGGAAAGGAATTTATTTATTTATTGATTTTTTTAATTGATTTTTTTTTAATGGGAAAGGGGTGAAGTCAACGTGAATTGAGTAACCATTTTTTCTGGTGTTTATTGGCTGTAAACCGATTTCATTTTTTTTGTATCCGGGGTTTTTTATTCGTTTTTATTGGTTAAAACCGAAAATCAGAAGCCCTATGTATAGTATAGTACAGAATGCTGATGACCTCAAATAAAATAAGAGATTGCAGTTGCAGTATTTGGCCACAGGGTGGCATGAGTTAACAGTTTGTTGTGTTGACAGTGTATGAGAAAGCTACTGTGACGTAGTATGACTGGGAATAATAGGAAAATATGGGAGCCTTTGCTGAATAAATGGAAACCTCCAAACTATAACGATTACTAACGTGTTCCTGTCGTCTTGTTTGTTTTGTGTATCTCTGTTTTCTATCTCATGGACCCAGGGCTGTCTTTTAAATAAAAACATGATGTGCAAAGTTATATAATTATTACTTTTAAAGTTTTTTTTAAATATATTTTTTTTCATGATAATTTATTTTTCATAGCAATATAATCAAAGAAATAAGAAAGTAAATTCTCTACCTGAAGCTGCAGTGACTGCATTTAAACACCAGCAGTGGTGGCGCTGTACGCTGTATTAAAATGTTAGTCAAGTCAATCTTTTAAAAAACAAATACATAACAAACACATATTTGAGTTAATAATAATAATAATAATAATAATAATAATAATAATAATAATAATAATAATAATAATAATGATGTATTTTCTTATTTGAATCGCAGGTGGTTGCATTCGTTCCATTTCTGAAGTTTTCGGTTGAAGAAGAATTCAGTTTGTTTTTTTCTTTTTCTTTAGAAAGAAGGCCTGCTATTTGCTTTAGTGTCAATAATAGGGATTGGGCAGTTCAGCTTTGCACTGTGAGTGTGTGCTAGTCAGCGTGTCTGTATGTATGTGTGTGTGTGCCTGTGTGATTGTGTTTGTGTGTGTGTGTGTGTGCCTGTGTGATTGTGTTTGTGTGTGTGTGTGTGTGTGTGTGCCCGTATGATTGTTTGTGTGTGTGTGTGTGTGATTGTGTGTGTGTGTATGAGTGTGTGCCTGTTTGATTGTGTGTATGTAAGTTTTTCTATAGAAAGAAATACGTGCCTAGAAAAATGTAATCTGTACACATGATATTGTTTGTTAAGATGTTAATTCTACTGGTATTGTATAAAGAAACACACATATATATATATATATATGTATGTATATATTGAACTCTCCCAACAAATCAAGACATCCGGGTTTAAAAGGCAGCAAACCAGCATACTGTTCATTATTTATTAAGAGAGTCTCCTCATTAATACCAGACATCTGTGCCCTTGAACCTCCTGTGATATGAGACATTTTATCACTGATACAAGCTAACAGTGAATCTGACTCTTGTGGTAAAGACACACAGACAGACAGACCATTCGGAACTCACACACGCGCACACAGACCCACACGCACACACACACATAGCCACACGCAGACACACATACAGACTCAACGCTATTTCAGATCTGCTCTACAGTCAATAACACATTTTAAACACTGCTGCAGAAAGGTGTCTTCGCATTTAGAACTGTGGGCTTATTTTTTGTCGCTAGTTTTAAATTGAAAAAAAAAATCTGTTTGAGAAATTTTAAAAAAATTGTCAACATTGTTAAGCTTTACTTGCTAATAAAACACATTTTGTAAAAGATGGTTTTGTGTTTGATTTTTACTGTAAAACACAGCGTGACTATAGACTAGAGCAAAGTGTTTGATTGACTACAGCAGCTAGACTAGAGCACAGTGTTTGACTATAGCAGCTAGGCTAGAGCACAGTGTTTGATTGACTATAGCAGCTAGACTAGAGCACAGTGTTTGATTGACTATAGCAGCTAGACTAGAGCACAGTGTTTGATTGACTATAGCAGCTAGACTAGAGCACAGTGTTTGATTGACTATAGCAGCTAGACTAGAGCACAGTGTTTGATTGACTATAGCAGCTAGACTAGAGCACAGTGTTTGATTGACTAGCAGCTAGACTAGAGCACAGTGTTTGATTGACTATAGCAGCTAGACTAGAGCACAGTGTTTGATTGACTATAGCAGCTAGACTAGAGCACAGTGTTTGATTGACTATAGCAGCTAGACTAGAGCACAGTGTTTGACTATAGCAGCTAGACTAGAGCACAGTGTTTGCTGACTATAGCAGCTAGACTAGAGCAGTGTTTGATTGCTGACTATAGCAGCTAGACTAGAGCACAGTGATTGCTGACTAGCAGCTAGACTAGAGCACAGTGTTTGATTGACTATAGCAGCTAGACTAGAGCACAGTGTTTGATTGACTATAGCAGCTAGACTAGAGCACAGTGTTTGATTGACTATAGCAGCTAGACTAGAGCACAGTGTTTGATTGACTATAGCAGCTAGACTAGAGCACAGTGTTTGATTGACTATAGCAGCTAGACTAGAGCACAGTGTTTGATTGCTAACTATAGCAGCTAGACTAGAGCACAGTGTTTGATTGACTATAGCAGCTAGACTAGAGCACAGTGTTTGATTGACTATAGAAGCTAGACTAGAGCACAGTGTTTGATTGACTATAGCAGCTAGACTAGAGCACAGTGTTTGATTGACTATAGCAGCTAGACTAGAGCACAGTGTTTGATTGACTATAGCAGCTAGACTAGAGCACAGTGTTTGATTGCTGACTATAGCAGCTAGACTAGAGCACAGTGTTTGATTGACTATAGCAGCTTGACTAGAGCACAGTGTTTGATTGACTATAGCAGCTAGACTAGAGCACAGTGTTTGATTGACTATAGCAGCTAGACTAGAGCACAGTGTTTGACTATAGCAGCTAGACTAGAGCACAGTGTTTGATTGACTATAGCAGCTAGACTAGAGCACAGTGTTTGACTATAGCAGCTAGACTAGAGCACAGTGTTTGATTGACTATAGCAGCTTGACTAGAGCACAGTGTTTGATTGACTATAGCAGCTAGACTAGAGCACAGTGTTTGATTGACTATAGCAGCTAGACTAGAGCACAGTGTTTGACTATAGCAGCTAGACTAGAGCACAGTGTTTGATTGACTATAGCAGCTAGACTAGAGCACAGTGTTTGATTGACTATAGCAGCTAGACTAGAGCACAGTGTTTGATTGACTATAGCAGCTAGATTAGAGCACAGTGATTGCTGACTATAGCAGCTAGACTAGAGCACAGTGTTTGATTGCTAACTATAGCAGCTAGACTAGAGCACAGTGTTTGATTGACTATAGCAGCTAGACTAGAGCACAGTGATTGCTGACTATAGCAGCTAGACTAGAGCACAGTGTTTGATTGACTATAGCAGCTAGACTAGAGCACAGTGTTTGATTGCTGACTATAGCAGCTAGACTAGAGCACAGTGTTTGATACAGCTACACATAAAAATTGATCATTAGACCAAAGCTGTGAATCTCAATAGATTAAAACAGCACGGTCTTATTTTCTATTAAATTTGTATTATTTTTAATGTTAAAAGATGTACCTTTTTATTAATACACTACGCATTCATTAATTCATTGACACGATCACAGATGCTATTTTGAATGCAGTCACTTCCCAATGCGTAGCTCTGAGGTTCTGCTGAGTATAGCACACTGCAGCACAAGCGCTGGGTACAGCATGGCTTCACTAAACACATCAGCTCTACAGTACCCTGAGTGTGAGGTACTGCTGAGCTTCCAACAGGATATCTGGCTATTGTACAATATTAGGCTGGTCACTTCCTTCAATAGAGTCGCTCGCTGCTATCACCCACAGCAACACGCAAAACCCGGACTGGATCAGCGAGAGGATGCAGAAGTACAAATTATATATCTATATCGAGAGGAACACGGTGGGGGTCAAGGTTGCCCCCCTTACTAACTTGGCTTGTGTTTTTCATGCAAGTTTTCCAGTTGTGCTATTTGCTTGGTCCAGAGGTTGCCCTAATTGTTTTGTCGCGGGCCCCTTATCTGAGCGGCCAGTGGGTCCCGTGGCTCAAGTAAAGGGGACAACAGCAAGTCTTTAGTAGCGTTACAAAAATAATGCATTGTGCAAATCTTGAAGGATAACGATACAGTACAAGCAGGTAGAGTGCCAAGGGGTTTCAGAGGGATACCCAACATCCACATCGATACTCCAGCAACGATAACTCCAAGCATATACATTAGAGTACCCTGTTTAACATGACAGCGGTATTTAAGTATGTTATATGAATAGTGAGATACATCAGAGTCCAGCTGCTTGTAATTCCCAGAACGAGAAGTATGGTCAGCGCAGGCTGTGTTCGCTGACCAGTTTACAGAGTTACTTGCAAAGATGAATTTGATATAGCGCTGCAGTACCAGCAATAATAATAATAATAATAATAATAATAATAATAATAATAATAATAATAATAATAATGCAATAACACTAATAGAGCCATACTTGATGGCAGGTTTATCTGCACTGTCCCTTAAGTAACAGGTCCTTAGAGGATGGTTGTGACACTAGAAGGAGCGTGCGAGTGACACTCCCCTGTGACATGTTTGTTCTAAGCAGTGTGAAAAACACAAGCCAAGTTAGATGAAACCATTGGGGCAACCTTGGCCCCCACCTCTTTTACAGTTGTGTCTGTTTGCTTGGTGCTGGGCAAGGCTGCCCCAATGGTTTCTTGAAACTTGGCTTGTGTTTTTGATATCTCCACTTTAAATGGCTGGGCACTTTATAACTTGACAGTTTTTTTTTTTTCACAATGAAGATGTGTTTTTGTTTCATATATATATATATATATATATATATATATATATATATATATATATATATATATATATATATATATACAGTATATATACATTGTAATGTTATTTTTTTTATTAGTTATTATATTATCTGGATATAACCTTATACAAGTGTACCTCATTATTTTGGACGGTAATTTGAGTTTTTTTTTCATGGTTATAACTTTGACACGTATTTTGATATGTTGTACTTTTACTGTGAGAAACTTTTATAAGGGTCGTTTTACATTTTCATTGCTTTGATAGCTATTGTTTTGAATATATGAATATATATATATATATATATATATATATATATATATATATATATATATATATATATATATATATATATATATATATAGACACACACACACACACACACACACACACACACACACACACACACACCTGGACTGGAGTCTTGATAAGCGGTAAAGAATATACCCTATAAAACTCCATTCCGGGTTTTCACGCCATCCTTGTGCTTTCTTTACATGAAGTCAAGCTGAGTCGCTGCTTATAATAGCATACTGTAGCTAAGCAGCGGCCGGCCGGGTCTAACAAGGTGCTGTGTGTGTGTGTGTGTGTGTGAGTCAGTGTGCGTGTGTCAGTGTGAGTGACGTCGCGTCACTGCTGTATTCTGATGACAGCGAGTCTGCGGACAGACGCACAGTACAGTAGCGCACGACTGTACTACCGGAGTCTGTCTGGGTAGCCTGCCTGCTATCGACCGAGGAAAGGACGTCTTGTGAAAAGGGATTCAAACAAATACTTAAACATTAAAGATCACAGGAAGGAAGGGGAACCCGGATCTGCGCATGTGTAGTTCTAAAGAAGATGCATTATGTATGATTTGGTTTTCGTTTAAGAAGCGCATGAAGGTTGAAGTAAGACCCCTGCATGCAGAGACGGGAGTATTGCAGCGCATGGATCTGGTTTTATTTCAAACACACAGAGACTCGCACGGCAGCTAAACGGAATACGGTAATGTCACTGTCATTTACTTTGGATCTTTAAAAAAAAAAAAATGTGCGTGTGTGTGTGTGTGTGTGTGCGTGTGCGTGTGTGTACACGCATAGCTGGTCTCATCACGGGTGCTTTATTGATACCGGCGGCTAGTTAGACCTCGATTAGTTAATGTACTGCTGTACGGCTCCACACGCACACGCACACGCACACACACACACTCGAATGTATATGTACAGTATCGCCTAGTAGCTGTACTGTAAATACACGTGAACACACGTGTAAAATAACACCCTAATAAATAAAATACAAGGTTTGTTTTTGCGTTTTGTTGTTATTGAAAGTCCGGGTACCGAATTCGAACAATGCAGAGCGTCACTGCTGATGCTCTCGCCATTCTAAGCCCTGCTCACCATCCGTGCTGTAGTTAGAGTCGGTAGAGTGACGTTGCGCTTTCCTATTGGCTGAGATTGTTACACCTGCCTTGAGAGAGTCAGACTCACCTGTATAAAAAAGGGAACACCTGTCGAGTTGCAGAACTGCCGACCGAACAGGAGACAGGTACACCAAGAGATTATTATTATTATTATTATTATTATTATTATTATTATTATTATTATTATTATTATTAGTGTTGTATTGGTGTTGTAATAGTTTATTCGATTCATTTGTAGATTACTTTTATTGAAAACAGTTGTAATGTAACAAAAGTAAGTTTAGTGACAGAAATGAAAGTCTTGATCCTAAGAGTGTATTTATTTAGTGTTTATTTCTAAAGCTTTTCCGTGACCTATCCTAGCATGATACAGATAGAGAGATAGAGGGATCGTTTGCATAGATAGGATCTCTTGTTCTTTCCTGTCCCTTTCTCTTCTCTCCCTGTTTCTCCGTCTCACACAGACCTACTCCCTCCCTTCCTCTCCCTTGATCTCTCCCTCTCCTCCCTCGCCCCTATCTCTCTCTCTTAAACAAACACACGCACAGAGACAGGAAGTTGAGTTCTACAGAAATAGCCAATTTCCTGCTATTTCTGTACTTCCTTTTTTGTTTCTTTCTCATTGTCAGTGTCCAGAGACTCAGACTTCCCCTCTCCTCTCCCCTCCCTCCTCTCTCCTCTCCTCTCTCTCCCCTCTCCATTCCCCTGTCTCCTCTGCTCTCTCCTCTCCTCTCCCCTCCCTCCTCTCACCCCTCTCCATTCCCCTGTCTCCTCTCCCCTCTCTCCTGTCTCCTCTCTCCATTCCCCTGTCTCTTCTGCTCTCTCCTCTCTCCTGTCCCTTCTCCTCTCTATCCCCTCTCCTCTCCCCTCTCTCCTCTTTCCCCTCTCCATTCCCCTGTCTCTTCTGCTCTCTCCCCTCTCCTGTCCCTTCTCCTCTCTATCCCCTCTCCTCTCCACTCTCTCCTCGTTCCCCTCTCCATTCCCCTGTCTCTTCTGCTCTCTCCCCTCTCCCGTCCCCCCTCCTCTCTCTCCCCTCTCCTCTCCCCTCCCTCCTCTCACCCCTCTCCATTCCCCTGTCTCCTCTGCTCTCTCCCCTCTCCCCTCTCCCCTCTCCCCTCTTCACTCTCCTCTCTCACTCCCCTCTCCCCTCCCCCTCCCCTCTCTCCTCTCTCACTCCCCTCTCTCCTCTCTCCTCTCTCCTCTCTCACTCCCCTCTCTCCTCCCCCCTCCCCTCTCTCCTCTCTCACTCCCCTCTCTTTCCTCTCTTACTCCCCTCTCCCCTCTCCTCTCTGCCCTACACTTCACAGACCTCTTGCTCACCCAGCTGCTCATATGAAGCCACTTTTATCTCTCAGGACTGATTCTGTTCTGATAGTCCTGCAGTGGGTCGGGTAGCTAGCTCACTGTCTGTCTGGTGATGATAATGTTCTACGGTACTGCACAGCAATGCTACTGTATCAGTGACAGACAAACAGACAGCAGGCCACCCTGTGTAGTAGATTAGCTCCAGTCTCATCGCTACACAGGGAGTGGCCATTTTATTAGGAAAAGGAGTTCCTAATGAAGAGGTTGCCCCCTCTCGCTCTCCTCCCTTCCTCCCCCTCTCCTTTTCCCTCTCCCTCATGCTGTCTTGTTCTTTCTTTCTGGTTTATAAATTAATCTCTTCTGTTGAACATTTTTGTTTAATTTTTGCATCTTTACAGCAGGGAGGGAGGGGAGCGCAATGCAAAACTAGGAGTGTTTTGGTTACAGTATTTGCATAGCCTTTGTGTGTGTGTCTTCGTTTGTGCTTGGCAATGCTCACATAAAGATACTAATTAACACTATAAACCCCGTACAGAACTACAGCAGCTCCCCAGCATGGTGTCTGTATGATGTCCTGTCATGCTGTTTTGCACAGTGTGATATGAACACAATGTTTCTTGGCTTGTGTGTTACAGGGTCTGTCCTCACCATTACTGGAAGAGGAATACAATTGGATCAAGTCTGTCTGTCTGCCTGTCTGTCACTCCACTGAACTGGAGACTCACTGATCAAAAGCAGGGAGGCTGCGTGGAACTCTGAGGGGTACAGACCTCACAGCACCCCGTGGAACTCTGAGGGGTACAGACCTCACAGCACCCCGTGGAACTCTGAGGGGTACAGACCTCACAGCACCCCGTGGAACTCTGAGGGGTACAGACCTCACAGCACCCCGTGGAACTCTGAGGGGTACAGACCTCACAGCACCCCGTCTTCACAAGAACTTGAACAGACATGGATTGGACTTACAAGCTAGACATGATCGGATTGGACATCTAACCCATGATTAAAAAGAGGTGGAGAGGGAGCGAGGGATGGAGAAAGAGGGGAATGGAGAGATACTGGTGTGGTCTGTCTGTCTGTCTGTCTGTCTGTCTGTCTGTCTGTCTGTGTGATGCTACTTATTTAATCTGCACCTGAGTTTCAAAGACACACCTATATATATTAAAGCTTGTCTGTCCGTCTGTCTGTCTGTCTGAAAACAGGAGTGTCAATTTAAACACCCTTAAAGAGGCTGTCTTGCTTAGTGTGAGTGAGTGTGTGTGAGTGAGTCGCTGTGTGTGAGTGTGTGAGAGAGTGAGTCGCTGTGTGTGAGTGAGTGTGTGAGAGAGTGAGTCGCTGTGTGTGAGAGAGTGAGTCGCTGTGTGTGAGTGTGAGTGTGTGAGAGAGTGAGTCGCTGTGTGTGAGTGTGTGTGAGTGTGTGAGAGAGTGAGTCACTGTGTGTGAGTGTGTGAGAGAGTGAGTCGCTGTGTATGAGTGTGAGTGAGTGTTTGAATGGTAGAGTGACCATCACTGTGTTGTTGCAGTTCAGGGTGATGCCAGACGCTGTTTGGTGAAACGTTTATTGGATTGAATTAGTTTGACTGAATACTTCCATTCCTGTTACTCCTGGTACCCCAGGAGTAAAAGTTATTAACAGTGGAACTCATGTGGCTTCATTGAAGGGATTCGAAGTGGAATAGTTTCTAGTGGTTTGTATACATATGAAGTGAGCCAATTTGTATATATATATATACATATATAGTTATTATTGAAAACTCCAATGCTTTTTTGATTTTAGTCAATAATTCTGATATTCTTTCCATGTAACGCCTATTTATTGAAAGTCGTTGATATTTATGAACAGTAACATTGGAGGACTTAACAGCTTGGTTTGATAGATGAGTTCCTGGGTTCATTTATTTTACTAATATAAGCACCAAAGTTGTGAAAATACATCTGCTTTCTATTTTTTATAATTACATATTTAAATTATTTTATTTAATAAAACGTAGAATAGTTGTTCTCTTATAGAAACTTTACTTTGGTTTTCTATTTTTTTTTTTTTTTTGATTTTTCAGTTTGTGAATGAATTTATTCAGTGCAAGCAATAGTCCATGACTGTGATTGTACTAATTGATTGATTGTGCCTGTCTGTGTCTTTGTGTCTGAGTCTGTGTGTGTGTGTGTGTGTGTGTGTGTGTGTGTGTGTGTGTGTGTTTGGGTCTCTCCATCTCTCTGCCTCCCCCCCCCACGTTTCTATGAATGGTTGGTTTGGACCATGCTCCCCCGTGGAATTTATTATAGTGGTTTGGACCTGCCTGGGGGGGAGGAGCCTAGTGTGACCCTGAGCAGCTTCCGACCCCGCGACCCAGACGACAAAACCACAGCCTCCCAGAATGATGACATCACCGCCTCACACTCATCCCAGCATGCAGCATCGCCGCAGGTACGTACAGCAGAGACGGGTTATAGAGCACAGCGGGTCTGAGGGAGAAGTATAGAGACTAGACCAGGCCTTCAGTAGTGTTAATGTGAGTCTGCTTGACTCAGTTTAGTTTCAATAACACTGATGAAGGCACTACTGCTGAAATGTAGTGTTGAAGGTTTGGAAGTCGCTCACTCGCATGTTGAAGGTTTGGAACTCGCTCGCTCACTCGCATGTTGAAGGTTTGGAACTCGCTCGCTCGCTCGCATGTTGAAGGTTTGGAAGTCGCTCGCTCGCATGTTGAAGGTTTGGAAGTCGCTCGCTCGCATGTTGAAGGTTTGGAAGTCGCTCACTCGCATGTTGAAGGTTTGGAAGTCACTCGCTCACATGTTGAAGGTTTGGAAGTCGCTCGCTCGCATGTTGAAGGTTTGGAAATCTCTCGCTCGCATGTTGAAGGTTTGGAAGTCGCTCGCTCGCATGTTGAAGGTTTGGAAGTCGCTTGCTCGCATGTTGAAGGTTTGGAAGTCGCTCGCTCGCATGTTGAAGGTTTGGAAGTCGCTCGCTCGCATGTTGAAGGTTTGGAAGTCGCTCGCTCGCTCGCATGTTGAAGGTTTGGAAGTCTCTCGCTCGCATGTTGAAGGTATGGAAGTCTCTCGCTCGCATGTTGAAGGTTTGGAAGTCGCTCGCTCGCATGTTGAAGGTTTGGAAGTCGCTCGCTCGCGTGTTGAAGGTTTGGAAGTCGCTCACTCGCATGTTGAAGGTTTGGAAGTCGCTCGCTCGCATGTTGAAGGTTTGGAAGTCGCTCACTCGCATGTTGAAGGTTTGGAAGTCGCTCGCTCACATGTTGAAGGTTTGGAAGTCGCTCACTCGCATGTTGAAGGTTTGGAAGTCGCTCGCTCGCTCGCATGTTGAAGGTTTGGAAGTCTCTCGCTCGCTCGCATGTTGAAGGTTTGGAAGTCACTCGCTCGCTCGCATGTTGAAGGTTTGGAAGTCGCTCGCTCGCATGTTGAAGGTTTGGAAGTCGCTCGCTCACATGTTGAAGGTTTGGAAGTCGCTCACTCGCATGTTGAAGGTTTGGAAGTCGCTCGCTCGCTCGCATGTTGAAGGTTTGGAAGTCGCTCATTCACTCGCATGTTGAAGGTTTGGAAGTCTCTCGCTCGCATGTTGAAGGTTTGGAAGTCGCTTGCTCGTATGTTGAAGGTTTGGAAGTCGCTCGCTCGCATGTTGAAGGTTTGGAAGTCGCTCGCTCGCATGTTGAAGGTTTGGAAGTCGCTCACTCGCTCGCATGTTGAAGGTTTGGAAGTCGCTCGCTCGCTCGCATGTTGAAGGTTTGGAAGTCGCTCGCTCGCTCACATGTTGAAGGTTTGGAAGTCGCTCGCTCGCATGTTGAAGGTTTGGAAGTCACTCGCTCGCATGTTGAAGGTTTGGAAGTCGCTCGCTCACATGTTGAAGGTTTGGAAGTCGCTCGCTCGCATGTTGAAGGTTTGGATGTCGCTCGCTCGCATGTTGAAGGTTTGGAAGTCGCTCGCTCGCATGTTGAAGGTTTGGAAGTCACTCGCTCGCATGTTGAAGGTTTGGAAGTCTCTCGCTCGCATGTTGAAGGTTTGGAAGTCACTCACTCGCGTGTTGGTGTCTCTGACTCAGACAGGAATCACCTGTCCATCAGGAACAAACACAGGAAACGACTTCCTGTGCTCAGCTCTATTAATACCCACTTCCTGTTTGTGTGTAACCTCGTTCACCACCCCCTTCCTCTGTCAGTCTCTGAGGCCCTTGACATTTAGCCAGGGAGTTTGGCTTCCTCTGATTTGATTGGTTAATGAAAAACAATTAAACACCAACACAGGCATCTGATTGGGTAAAGAAAACTCTGGAATATTAAAAAAAAAAAAAATAATAATAACTGTGGCCAAATTTTTACTCTAATCTCAAAACCTTGTCAAATTGGGCCTTAAATGATCCCAGTGTATCTGTCTCAACAACATGACTAAGCAGCCCATTCCATCCCCTCACCACCTGTGTGAAGAAGTGTCTTCTCAGGGGCTCTTTATTAAGTCTGTTTGCAAATTCATTTCTAGCTGTGTGTGTGTGTGTGTGTGTGAGTGTCTGTGTGTGTGTGTGTGTGTGAGTGTTAGTGTGTGTGTGTGTGTCAGTGTGTGTGTGTGTCAGAGTGTGAGTGTGTCAGTGTGTGTGTGTGTGAGTGTGTGTGTGTGTGTGTGTCAGTGTGTGAGTGTCAGTGTGTGAGTGTGTGTGTGTGTGTGTCAGCGTGTCAGTGTGTGAGTGTGTGTCAGTGTGTGTGTGTGTCAGAGTGTGTGTGTCAGTGTGTGTGTGTCGGTGTGTGTGTATCAGTGTGTGTGTGTGTGTCAGTGTATCAGTGTGTGTGTGTCAGTGTGTGTGTGTCAGTGTGTCAGTGTGAGTGTGAGTCAGGGAGGGAGACGCTGTGGGGAGGCACTAGCACGTGTGTGGGGTGGGGGCTCTTCAGTTGTTTGGTGTGAACAGATTGTCACACTTCAGAGAGCCGCTTGCCCAGTTGTGATACAGTTAGCTTCACTGCCCTTCTGATATGATTGTAGAGCCTTGGTTTGATCTGTTAAATGGTGGCAGGGCAGTGATAATATTGCCAGTGCTAATAAGAAAGAATGGATTTTAACAACTAGCTGACTAACTCAGTGCCAAATGTTGTTCTTCAATAGGTTTGTCAGTGGCTGGGTAATACGTGGTAACCATGAAACACACACTGACACACAGACACACACAGACACACACACACACACACACACACACACACACACACAGACACACAGACACACACACTGACACACACACACACACACACACACACACTCACACAGACACACACACACACTCACACACACTGACACACACACACTCACACAGACACACACACACACACACACTGACACACACACTGACACACACACACTCACACACACACACACACACACACACACACACAGACACACACACTGACACACACACACACACACACACTCACACAGACACACACACACTCACACACACTGACACACAGACACACACACTGACACACACACACACACACACACTCACACAGACACACACACACACTCACACACACTGACACACACACACTCACACAGACACACACACACACACACACTGACACACACACTGACACACACACACTCACACTCACACACACACACACACACACACACTGACACACACACTGACACACACACACTCACACTGACACACACACACACACACACACTGATACACTGACACACACACTGACACACACACACTCATACACTGACACACACACACTCACACACACACACACACACTGACACACACACACTGACACACACACACTCTCTCTCTCATTGTAGTGCCTCTCCTCAGAGTTGCAGAACCTGAATGTTTAAACACACACACACACACACACACACACTGACACACACACACTCACACACACACACACACACTGACACACACACACACACACTGACACACACACACTCACACACACACACACACACTGACACACACACACACACACTCACACACTCACACACACACACACACATGCTCTCTCTCTCTCATTGTAGTGCCTCTTCTCAGAGTTGCAGAACCTGAATGTTTAAACACACACCTGCCAGCTCACAGTGTCTGCGGTGATGACATCACTCTTTGTTTACACGCTCTGTAATATTGTCAGGGAGATCTGAGAGATAGAGGTCAGGGGTCAAGCTGCTCCACACCACTCCACGCTGCCCCCTGTAGGAGAGGGGGGAGGTGCAGTGTGATTAGAGTAGCCAGTGAGACACAGCCAGGGTTTAATTTCCTGCTGAAGTGAGTTTATTGTGATCGAGGTTCCTCTTTTCACAACCTCCCCCCCCCCCTCACTCACACAACCCGTGACACACTGACAGGAAAAAAGAGAGAAAGTGTGTGCGAGAATACGGAAGAGAGAAAGAGAGATAGATAGATAGATAGATAGAAATCAGAGTGCACAGATGGCTAAACTAGAAGAAATCTAAATTACACCCAGAAGAACTACATTGCAATATTGAGCATGACTGCAGAGCAGAGTCTGTGTGATTTTACCATTGAATAGACAGAAGAGAGAGAGGGAGAGGGAGAGGGAGAGGGAGAGGGAGAGGGAGTAACCATAATTTTGACAATACTTGTATTTTTTGCATTGCCAATAAACGCTATTTGAATTAAAACTGAATTGTTTTGAAAGAGAAAGAAAAAAGAGAGGGAGGAGTAGAGAGAGAAAGAAAAGAGAGAGAGGAGCAGAGAGAGAGAAAAGGGAGGGGTCAAGATACAGGTGGGAGGGAGGAGTGAAGACAGGTAGAGAGAGGGAGGAGTCGAGAGAGAGAGAAAGAGAGGGAGGAGTGGAGAGAGAGAAGGAGAGAGGGAGTGTTTGGAAACAAAGGAATCGGGCAGCACAGACTCTACAGGTATGCACTGAGAAAGAGAGGAAGAAAACAAGAAAAAGGGAGAGAGAAGTGGAGAGATTACTGGCAGCAGCCTCCCTGTGCAGAGCGCAGGGTCCAGGTCCCAGTATTCCTGCATCCAGCTCGTGGCTGGAAGGAAAGATTCCGGGATTGTCTGTCTCGCACTTCCTGGGTCTCGGAGCACCTTCCCCCTCCCCCCCCAAGGGGATTCCGTGCAGGTCAGTGCAGATTCACACAGGAGGGTTTATACACAGCTACTGAGCACAGTGCAGATTCACACAGCAGGGTTTATACAGAGCTGCACAGTGCATATTCACACAGCAGGGTTTATACAGAGCTGCACAGTGCAGATTCACACAGCAGGGTTTATACAGAGCTGCACAGTGCATATTCACACAGCAGGGTTTATACAGAGCTGCACAGTGCAGATTCACACAGCAGGGTTTATACAGAGCTGCACAGTGCATATTCACACAGCAGGGTTTATACAGAGCTGCACAGTGCAGATTCACACAGCAGGGTTTATACAGAGCTGCACAGTGCAGATTCACACAGCAGGGTTTATACAGAGCTGCACAGTGCAGATTCACACAGCAGGGTTTATACAGAGCTGCACAGTGCAGATTCACACAGCAGGGTTTATACAGAGCTGCACAGTGCAGATTCACACAGCAGGGTTTATACAGAGCTGCACAGTGCAGATTCACACAGCACGGTTTATACAGAGCTGCACAGTGCAGATTCACACAGCAGGGTTTATACAGAGCTGCACAGTGCAGATTCACACAGGAGGGTTTATACAGAGCTGCACAGTGCAGATTCACACAGCAGGGTTTATACAGAGCTGCACAGTGCAGATTCACACAGGAGGGTTTATACAGAGCTGCACAGTGCAGATTCACACAGCAGGGTTTATACAGAGCTGCACAGTGCAGATTCACACAGCAGGGTTTATACAGAGCTGCACAGTGCAGATTCACACAGCAGGGTTTATACAGAGCTGCACAGTGCAGATTCACACAGCAGGGTTTATACAGAGCTGCACAGTGCAGATTCACACAGGAGGGTTTATACAGAGCTGCACAGTGCAGATTCACACAGCAGGGTTTATACAGAGCTGCACAGTGCAGATTCACACAGCAGGGTTTATACAGAGCTGCACAGTGCAGATTCACACAGCAGGGTTTATACAGAGCTGCACAGTGCAGATTCACACAGCAGGGTTTATACAGAGCTGCACAGTGCAGATTCACACAGGAGGGTTTATACAGAGCTGCACAGTGCAGATTCACACAGCAGGGTTTATACAGAGCTGCACAGTGCAGATTCACACAGCAGGGTTTATACAGAGCTGCACAGTGCAGATTCACACAGCAAGGTTTATACAGGAGCAGAGGTGCTGAGCTCTGCAGGGAGATCAGGACTGGGAGGCTATCCTGCCTCAATCTATATCACTGAGATATTGGAATATCCATCATACATAATGATACAAAATTTAAGAAAAAGCACGTGCATTTCTGTTTTCAAACAATCCATAAGATTATATTTTAATTTTTATTTTAAAAGCTAAAATTATATAAAAATATGGATTCTTATTCATGGATTATTTATTGAAACCTAAAAATGAGAGTATATTTGATACCTTTACAAAAGTGTCCCATAATAAAAGCACAGCAAAGTGTAATACAGCACAGGAAAGTGTAATACAGCACAGGAAAGTGTAATACAGCACAGCAAAGTGTAATACAGCACAGGGAAGTGTAATACAGCACAGGAAAGTGTAATACAGCACAGCAAAGTGTAATACAGCACAGTAAAGTGTAATACAGCACAGGGAAGTGTAATACAGCACAGCAAAGTGTAATACAGCACAACAAAGTGTAATACAGCACAGGGAAGTGTAATACAGCACAGCAAAGTGTAATACAGCACAGGAAAGTGTAATACAGCACAGGAAAGTGTAATACAGCACAGGGAAGTGTAATACAGCACAGCAAAGTGTAATACAGCACAGGAAAGTGTAATACAGCACAGGAAAGTGTAATACAGCACAGCAAAGTGTAATACAGCACAACAAAGTGTAATACAGCACAGGAAGGTGTAATACAGCACAGCAAAGTGTGATACAGCACAGGAAAGTGTAATACAGCACAGCAAAGTGTGATACAGCACAGCAAGGTGTGATACAGCACAACAAAGTGTAATACAGCACAGCAAAGTGTAATACAGCACAGGAAAGTGTACTTCAGCACAGGAAAGTGTAATACAGCACAGGAAAGTGTAATACAGCACAAGAAAGTGTAATACAGCACAGGAAAGTGTAATACAGCACAGCAAAGTGTAATACAGTAAAAGACAAAGAGAAGGAGATTGATACCATGTATTGGACTAACTTAATAATTAATTATAAGATTTCAAGACCTCGAAGGTCTCTTCAGGTGAAAGTTGGAAAGAGAGATTGATGTTTACATTCTGAGGTGGCTCTCTTTATTACGTTCACCTTGAAAGCTTGTGATTAGTTATTGTTTAATTAGTCCAATAAAAGGTTTCCATCTCCTTCTCTTTATCTATCATCTCTGGACTGATACAGCCACCATGTCATCTATCAATCACTATGGAATACTAAAAGAAACTCAATCAATTCTGTTTCCATGACTTCATTAAAATGATAATTTCTTTTCAAAGTAAAGTTAGAAAAAAACTTGAACACAGTGGTGATTTCATTTCAATGGAAGTGGTCTCACTGTATCAGAAATGAACACAGTGGTGATTTCATTTCAATGGAAGCGGTCTCACTGTATCAGAAATGAACACAGTGGTGATTTCATTTCAATGGAAGCGGTCTCACTGTATCAGAAATGAACACAGTGGTGATTTCATTTCAATGGAAGTGGTCTTACTGAATGTAAGCTGCTGTTGTGCTTGTGGTATCAGTCTGTGCAGAGCTGCTGTTGTGCTTGTGGTCTATCCTGTGCAGAGCTGCTGTTGTGTTTGTGGTCTCAGTCTGTGCAGAGCTGCTGTTGTGCTTGTGGTCTATCCTGTGCAGAGCTGCTGTTGTGCTTGTGGTCTATCCTGTGCAGAGCTGCTGTTGTGTTTGTGGTCTCAGTCTGTGCAGAGCTGCTGTTGTGTTTGTGGTCTCAGTCTGTGCAGAGCTGCTGTTGTGTTTGTGGTCTCAGTCTGTGCAGAGCTGCTGTTGTGTTTGTGGTCTATCCTGTGCAGAGCTGCTGTTGTGTTTGTGGTCTATCCTGTGCAGAGCTGCTGTTGTGCTTGTGGTATCAGTCTGTGCAGAGCTGCTGTTGTGTTTGTGGTCTATCCTGTGCAGAGCTGCTGTTGTGTTTGTGGTCTATCCTGTGCAGAGCTGCTGTTGTGCTTGTGGTCTATCCTGTGCAGAGCTGCTGTTGTGTTTGTGGTCTCAGTCTGTGCAGAGCTGCTGTTGTGCTTGTGGTCTATCCTGTGCAGAGCTGCTGTTGTGCTTGTGGTCTATCCTGTGCAGAGCTGCTGTTGTGTTTGTGGTCTCAGTCTGTGCAGAGCTGCTGTTGTGTTTGTGGTCTCAGTCTGTGCAGAGCTGCTGTTGTGTTTGTGGTCTCAGTCTGTGCAGAGCTGCTGTTGTGTTTGTGGTCTATCCTGTGCAGAGCTGCTGTTGTGTTTGTGGTCTATCCTGTGCAGAGCTGCTGTTGTGCTTGTGGTATCAGTCTGTGCAGAGCTGCTGTTGTGTTTGTGGTCTATCCTGTGCAGAGCTGCTGTTGTGTTTGTGGTCTATCCTGTGCAGAGCTGCTGTTGTGCTTGTGGTCTATCCTGTGCAGAGCTGCTGTTGTGCTTGTGGTCTATCCTGTGCAGAGCTGCTGTTGTGTTTGTGGTCTATCCTGTGCAGAGCTGCTGTTGTGCTTGTGGTATCAGTCTGTGCAGAGCTGCTGTTGTGTTTGTGGTCTATCCTGTGCAGAGCTGCTGTTGTGTTTGTGGTCTATCCTGTGCAGAGCTGCTGTTGTGCTTGTGGTCTATCCTGTGCAGAGCTGCTGTTGTGCTTGTGGTCTATCCTGTGCAGAGCTGCTGTTGTGTTTGTGGTCTATCCTGTGCAGAGCTGCTGTTGTGCTTGTGGTATCAGTCTGTGCAGAGCTGCTGTTGTGTTTGTGGTCTATCCTGTGCAGAGCTGCTGTTGTGTTTGTGGTCTATCCTGTGCAGAGCTGCTGTTGTGCTTGTGGTCTATCCTGTGCAGAGCTGCTGTTGTGTTTGTGGTCTATCCTGTGCAGAGCTGCTGTTGTGCTTGTGGTCTATCCTGTGCAGAGCTGCTGTTGTGTTTGTGGTCTCAGTCTGTGCAGAGCTGCTGTTGTGCTTGTGGTCTATCCTGTGCAGAGCTGCTGTTGTGCTTGTGGTCTATCCTGTGCAGAGCTGCTGTTGTGTTTGTGGTCTCAGTCTGTGCAGAGCTGCTGTTGTGTTTGTGGTCTCAGTCTGTGCAGAGCTGCTGTTGTGTTTGTGGTCTCAGTCTGTGCAGAGCTGCTGTTGTGTTTGTGGTCTATCCTGTGCAGAGCTGCTGTTGTGTTTGTGGTCTATCCTGTGCAGAGCTGCTGTTGTGCTTGTGGTATCAGTCTGTGCAGAGCTGCTGTTGTGTTTGTGGTCTATCCTGTGCAGAGCTGCTGTTGTGTTTGTGGTCTATCCTGTGCAGAGCTGCTGTTGTGCTTGTGGTCTATCCTGTGCAGAGCTGCTGTTGTGTTTGTGGTCTCAGTCTGTGCAGAGCTGCTGTTGTGCTTGTGGTCTATCCTGTGCAGAGCTGCTGTTGTGCTTGTGGTCTATCCTGTGCAGAGCTGCTGTTGTGTTTGTGGTCTCAGTCTGTGCAGAGCTGCTGTTGTGTTTGTGGTCTCAGTCTGTGCAGAGCTGCTGTTGTGTTTGTGGTCTCAGTCTGTGCAGAGCTGCTGTTGTGTTTGTGGTCTATCCTGTGCAGAGCTGCTGTTGTGTTTGTGGTCTATCCTGTGCAGAGCTGCTGTTGTGCTTGTGGTATCAGTCTGTGCAGAGCTGCTGTTGTGTTTGTGGTCTATCCTGTGCAGAGCTGCTGTTGTGTTTGTGGTCTATCCTGTGCAGAGCTGCTGTTGTGCTTGTGGTCTATCCTGTGCAGAGCTGCTGTTGTGTTTGTGGTCTATCCTGTGCAGAGCTGCTGTTGTGCTTGTGGTATCAGTCTGTGCAGAGCTGCTGTTGTGTTTGTGGTCTATCCTGTGCAGAGCTGCTGTTGTGTTTGTGGTCTATCCTGTGCAGAGCTGCTGTTGTGCTTGTGGTCTATCCTGTGCAGAGCTGCTGTTGTGTTTGTGGTCTATCCTGTGCAGAGCTGCTGTTGTGTTTGTGGTCTCAGTCTGTGCAGAGCTGCTGTTGTGCTTGTGGTCTATCCTGTGCAGAGCTGCTGTTGTGCTTGTGGTCTATCCTGTGCAGAGCTGCTGTTGTGTTTGTGGTCTCAGTCTGTGCAGAGCTGCTGTTGTGTTTGTGGTCTCAGTCTGTGCAGAGCTGCTGTTGTGTTTGTGGTCTCAGTCTGTGCAGAGCTGCTGTTGTGTTTGTGGTCTATCCTGTGCAGAGCTGCTGTTGTGTTTGTGGTCTATCCTGTGCAGAGCTGCTGTTGTGCTTGTGGTATCAGTCTGTGCAGAGCTGCTGTTGTGTTTGTGGTCTATCCTGTGCAGAGCTGCTGTTGTGTTTGTGGTCTATCCTGTGCAGAGCTGCTGTTGTGCTTGTGGTCTATCCTGTGCAGAGCTGCTGTTGTGCTTGTGGTCTATCCTGTGCAGAGCTGCTGTTGTGTTTGTGGTATCAGTCTGTGCAGAGCTGCTGTTGTGTTTGTGGTCTATCCTGTGCAGAGCTGCTGTTGTGTTTGTGGTCTATCCTGTGCAGAGCTGCTGTTGTGCTTGTGGTCTATCCTGTGCAGAGCTGCTGTTGTGTTTGTGGTCTATCCTGTGCAGAGCTGCTGTTGTGCTTGTGGTCTATCCTGTGCAGAGCTGCTGTTGTGTTTGTGGTCTCAGTCTGTGCAGAGCTGCTGTTGTGCTTGTGGTCTATCCTGTGCAGAGCTGCTGTTGTGCTTGTGGTCTATCCTGTGCAGAGCTGCTGTTGTGTTTGTGGTCTCAGTCTGTGCAGAGCTGCTGTTGTGTTTGTGGTCTCAGTCTGTGCAGAGCTGCTGTTGTGTTTGTGGTCTCAGTCTGTGCAGAGCTGCTGTTGTGTTTGTGGTCTATCCTGTGCAGAGCTGCTGTTGTGTTTGTGGTCTATCCTGTGCAGAGCTGCTGTTGTGCTTGTGGTATCAGTCTGTGCAGAGCTGCTGTTGTGTTTGTGGTCTATCCTGTGCAGAGCTGCTGTTGTGTTTGTGGTCTATCCTGTGCAGAGCTGCTGTTGTGCTTGTGGTCTATCCTGTGCAGAGCTGCTGTTGTGCTTGTGGTCTATCCTGTGCAGAGCTGCTGTTGTGTTTGTGGTCTATCCTGTGCAGAGCTGCTGTTGTGCTTGTGGTATCAGTCTGTGCAGAGCTGCTGTTGTGTTTGTGGTCTATCCTGTGCAGAGCTGCTGTTGTGTTTGTGGTCTATCCTGTGCAGAGCTGCTGTTGTGCTTGTGGTCTATCCTGTGCAGAGCTGCTGTTGTGTTTGTGGTCTCAGTCTGTGCAGAGCTGCTGTTGTGTTTGTGGTCTCAGTCTGTGCAGAGCTGCTGTTGTGTTTGTGGTCTCAGTCTGTGCAGAGCTGCTGTTGTGCTTGTGGTCTATCCTGTGCAGAGCTGCTGTTGTGCTTGTGGTCTATCCTGTGCAGAGCTGCTGTTGTGTTTGTGGTCTATCCTGTGCAGAGCTGCTGTTGTGCTTGTGGTATCAGTCTGTGCAGAGCTGCTGTTGTGTTTGTGGTCTATCCTGTGCAGAGCTGCTGTTGTGTTTGTGGTCTATCCTGTGCAGAGCTGCTGTTGTGCTTGTGGTCTATCCTGTGCAGAGCTGCTGTTGTGCTTGTGGTCTATCCTGTGCAGAGCTGCTGTTGTGTTTGTGGTCTATCCTGTGCAGAGCTGCTGTTGTGCTTGTGGTATCAGTCTGTGCAGAGCTGCTGTTGTGTTTGTGGTCTATCCTGTGCAGAGCTGCTGTTGTGCTTGTGGTATCAGTCTGTGCAGAGCTGCTGTTGTGTTTGTGGTCTATCCTGTGCAGAGCTGCTGTTGTGCTTGTGGTCTCAGTCTGTGCAGAGCTGCTGTTGTGTTTGTGGTCTCAGTCTGTGCAGAGCTGCTGTTGTGCTTGTGGTATCAGTCTGTGCAGAGCTGCTGTTGTGCTTGTGGTCTCAGTCTGTGCAGAGCTGCTGTTGTGTTTGTGGTCTCAGTCTGCAGAGCTGTGCACTCACATCATTTCAGTGGCGCTGGAGACACTGCTGAGTTGACCTACAAGAGTCACTGATTTCCTGAGAACTTTCTTGAACTCCATGTCATATCAGATCATTGCAATGAAACTGAACTCGGTGTCATATCAGATCATTACAATGAAACTGAACTCCATGTCATATCAGATCATTACAATGAAACTGAACTCAGTGTTATACCAGATCATTACAATGAAACTGAACTCCATGTCATATCAGATCATTACCCCACAAGGGATTGAACCCACGACCCTCCGGTCAAGAGTCCAGAACCCTAACCACTACTCCACACTTATTACACCTTGCTGTCCTTTTACTGTAGGAGATTTTTAGAAGGGTTAGTTTACCATGGTTTCTTTTTTAATGTGCTTTACCAGACCTGTCTGTGCATTGCAATGGAGACCTGTGCTTTACCAGACCTCTCTGTGCATTGCAATGGGGACCTGTGCTTTACCAGACCTCTCTTTGCATTGCAATGGGGACCTGTGCTTTACCAGACCTCTCTGTGCATTGCAATGGAGACCTGTGCTTTACCAGACCTTTCTGTGCATTGCAATGGAGACCTGTGCTTTACCAGACCTCTCTGTGCATTGCAATGGAGACCTGTGCTTTACCATACCTCTCTGTGCATTGCAATGGAGACCTGTGCTTTACCAGACCTCTCTGTGCATTGCAATGGAGACCTGTGCTTTACCAGACCTCTCTGTGCATTGCAATGGAGACCTGTGCTTTACCAGACCTCTCTGTGCATTGCAATGGGGACCTGTGCTTTACCAGACCTCTCTGTGCATTGCAATGGAGACCTGTGCTTTACCAGACCTCTCTATGCATTGCAATGGAGACCTGTGCTTTACCAGACCTCTCTGTGCATTGCAATGGAGACCTGTGCTTTACCAGACCTCTCTGTGCATTGCAATGGAGACCTGTGCTTTACCATACCTCTCTGTGCATTGCAATGGAGACCTGTGCTTTACCAGACCTCTCTGTGCATTGCAATGAAGACCTGTGCTTTACCAGACCTCTCTGTGCATTGCAATGGAGACCTGTGCTTTACCAGACCTCTCTGTGCATTGCAATGGAGACCTGTGCTTTACCAGACCTCTCTGTGCTTTACAATGAAGACCTGTGCTTTACCAGACCTCTCTGTGCATTGCAATGGAGACCTGTGCTTTACCAGACCTCTTATTTTAATTTTTTTTGGAAGATATATTTAGTTCTTAAAAACGTGTTTTAGAGAGTGGGGACGTCGTTTTTTCAGGAGTTACTATCTTTGTGGGGACATTTGCTCAAATTTTGATTGATAGTAATACCTGCCCACACTGATACACACCCACAGACTGCCATACCCACACACACATAATCAAACACACACACACACTGACACACACACAGTGTCTCTCATTGTAGTGCCTCTCCTCAGAGTTGCAGAACCTGAATGTTTAAACACACACCTGCCAGTTCACAGTGTCTGCGGTGATGACATCACTCTTTGTTTACACGCTCTGTCAGAGCCTGAGGCCTCTGATCTTCAGTTTTTCCCAGGAGACTGGCTTCCTCTGATTCAATTGGGTAAAGAAACACAATGAAGAAAGGTGTCCGATTTGGTAAAGAAAGCTCTGGAACATAAAAAGAACTGACGTGTATGAGGTAGTAAACTAACACACACCAAGAAGAAATTCCGTTTGAAAGAAACAGCTGCTTCAAATAGAACTATTATTGTTTTGTTTTTTGTTTGTACTCTACGTCAGAACATTTCCAAATGAGACGAGCCCATCAGCGCTCATCGGGTTCAGAGCAGCTGATTGATCTCAAAACTTTATCAAGTCGTATCTTAAAGGATCGTAGTACACGCACACACACGCACACACACACACACACACACACACACACGCACATGCACGCACACACGCACACACACACACACACACACACGCACATGCACGCACACACACACAGAGTGTTCATGAGAACACACTTACACTGTAAGAGGCTCAGCTGGACACACAGAGCCAGACTGTTAAAGCTGTTCACTCCAGATCATCACCAGCTTGTTTTCTTCAGGTAGCAGAAACAGAAACACACCCAGTAGAGTTCCCAACCCAGACAGAAACACAGACCTGCAATGAGGTGCTTGTGAGCCGTCTCAGCTGTTTGCTGTTCACTCTAAATTGTAAAGGACGTTTCTTCCTTTCAGACCAAGATTGCGCTCATGGCAGTCTGGAGTATCTTACAGGATAAGGAGTGCCAAATGTCATTTTCTTGTTTGTTTTTTTAAACAGAATATGTAACAGGCTGTCGCCAGCATGTCTTTATAGATGTAAGAGCCTCACCGCCCTGCTGTGTGCGTTTGTGAGAATGTTGAAGATGTACAATGAGTCCAGAAATGAGGCTCTCGTCTCATCACAGCTCCACCCTTAGAAACATTTACCACGGTATTTTCGCATGATACTTTTGCAGTTTTTACCAGGATTTTCTTATAGTTTACCATGGTTTGCTGTGTTTATTTATATGCTTTACCAGACCTCGCTGTGCTTTACAATGCTTCCCTATGCTTTACCAGACCTCTCTGTGCTTTACAATGCTTCCCTATGCTTTACCAGACCTCTCTGTGCTTTACAATGCTTCCCTATGCTTTACCAGACCTCTCTGTGCTTTACAATGCTTCCCTATGCTTTACCAGACCTCTCTGTGCTTTACAATGCTTCCCTATGCTTTACCAGACCTCTCTGTGCTTTACAATGCTTCCCTATGCTTTACCAGACCAAAGTATATGCAGGGAAGCATTGTAAAGCACAGAGGAGGTCTGGTAAAGCATAGGGAAGCATTGTAAAGCACAGAGAGGTCTGGTAAAGCATAGGGAAGCATTGTAAAGCACATAGAGGTATGGTAAAACATATGGAAGCATTGTAAAGCACATAGAGGTCTGGTAAAGCATAGGGAAGCATTGTAAAACACAGAGAGGTCTGGTAAAGCATAGGAAAGCATTGTAAAGCACAGAGAGGTCTGGTAAAGCATAGGGAAGCATTGTAAAACACAGAGAGGTCTGGTAAAGCATAGCGAAGCATTGTAAAGCACATAGAGGTATGGTAAAACATATGGAAGCATTGTAAAGCACATAGAGGTCTGGTAAAGCATAGGGAAGCATTGTAAAACACAGAGAGGTCTGGTAAAGCATAGGGAAGCATTGTAAAGCACAGAGAGGTCTGGTAAAGCATAGGGAAGCATTGTAAAACACAGAGAGGTCTGGTAAAGCATAGGGAAGCATTGTAAAGCACATAGAGGTCTGGTAAAGCATAGGGAAGCATTGTAAAGCACAGAGAGGTCTGGTAAAGCATAGGGAAGCATTGTAAAGCACAGAGAGGTCTGGTAAAGCATAGGGAAGCATTGTAAAGCACAGAGAGGTCTGGTAAAGCATAGGGAAGCATTGTAAAGCACAGAGAGGTCTGGTAAAGAATATATTTGTGTGTCTTGGGGAACTTTGTTCCAACAGTCTACATTGCCCCTCCCCCTATTCCTCCCACTTTCTCAGTGTCTTCAGTGTAAATTCAGTGACAAACATTTCCATTAGAAGTCTTTCTCAGTGTCTTCAGTGTAAATTCAGTGACAAACATTTCCATTAGAAGTCTTTCTCAGTGTCTTCAGTGTAAATTCAGTGACAAACGTTTCCATTAGAAGTCTTTCTCAGTGTCTTCAGTGTAAATTCATCCATCCATCCATTATCTGTAACCGCTTAATCCTATAGAGGGTCGCGGTGAGCCAGAGCCTAACCCAGCAGACACAGGGCGCAAGGTGGGGCTACACCCTGGACGGGACGCCAGTCCATCTCAGGGCAACTAAGAGAGGCCAATCCACCTAGCCAGCATGTCTTTAGACTGTGGGAGGAAACGAGTACCCAGACAAAACCCACGCGAACACGGGGAGAACATGCAAACTCCACACAGACAGACCCCTGAGGTCGAATCGAACCCAGGACCCTGGAACTGTGTGCCACTGTGCCGCCCTAGTGTAAATTCAATGACAAACATTTCCTCTAGAAGACTTGTAGTGTTTTTTTCACAGAGTTCTTTACATTAGTTATTGTATTATTGCTGCATGTACCATTAGAAGCAGCTCACAGCTCTGAGTGAAATTCTCAAATCAATCCAACAAGCTGGTCACAAGTTACGAGAGCCACAAGCTTTCAGAGAAACAGACAGAGGAGCATGAATGAAACCCAGGCTCTCCTCATCTACAACACAGACTGTGCTGGTCCTGACTGACCTACTAAACCACGCTGCTCTCACAGTGACATGCAGGCTGGCCGTCAGTGTATTATTGCTATTATAGTGTAGGATTGCTATCATGGTATCATAGTGTATTATTGCTGTTACAGTGTCTCACTGTTATTATTATTCCAGCAGACTCTCACAGTGAAATGCAGGCTGACAGCAGCTGCAGTATCACAGCTCTGAGAGGAGAGAGTGCAGCACTCACTGCTGTGTCTCTGTGTGGGTTCCATTCAACTGGTACTTACTTACATTTGTTCAAATATAAATCTGAAAACCATTTCAGTATGGCAGAGATTTTGATCAGTGGCTCTGATCAGTGGTTCTGATTGGCAGGTTCGCTGTGTGTGTGTGTGTGCGGCTCTGATTCTGACCCGTGTTCTGATTGGCAGGGTCGCTGTGTGTGTGTGTGTGGCTCTGATTCTGACCCGGGTTCTGATTGGCAGGGTCTCTGTGTGTGTGTGTGTGTGTGTGTGGCTCTGATTCTGACCTGGGTTCTGATTGGCAGGGTCGCTGTGTGTGTGTGTGTGTGTGTGTGGCTCTGATTCTGACCCGGGTTCTGATTGGCAGGGTCTCTGTGTGTGTGTGTGTGTGTGCGGCTCTGATTCTGACCCGGGTTCTGATTGGCAGGGTCGCTGTGTGTGTGTGTGGCTCTGATTCTGACCCGGGTTCTGATTGGCAGGGTCGCTGTGTGTGTGTGTGTGTGGATCTGATTCTGACCCGGGTTCTGATTGGCAGGGTCTGTGTGTGTGTGTGTGTGTGTGTGTGCAGCTCTGATTCTGACCCGGGTTCTGATTGGCAGGGTCGCTGTGTGTGTGTGTGTGTGTGGCTCTGATTCTGACCCGGGTTCTGATTGGCAGGGTCGCTGTGTGTGTGTGTGTGTGTGGCTCTGATTCTGACCCGGGTTCTGTTGGGTCCTGCAGGTTGGACTGGGACTCGGCTCAGGACTAATGAAGACGAAATGGTATTGCACACTGGAAACGGTAGGTCCAAACTGGGGTGAACCAGAACAAGAACCTGTCTGCCTGCCTGCCTGTCTGCCTGTCTGTCTGCCTGTTTGTCCCTGTGTCCGTCACAGAGCAGTGTGAGGCAATCTTATACAACAAGTGTTAACTTTTTCATGTTCAGTGGTCCAGAGTAGATTTTTTTTTTTTTTCACATTCATTCATTGAAATCCAGTGTACATGACGGAGATTGGTCCAAAGAAAGTAATTCCTCGAGCTCAGCTGTTTAATTGATAATGTTATATAAACAGAACCCTCCCTGAACGCTTGTGAGTGTGTGTGTGTGTGAGTGTGTGTGTGAGAGTGTGTTTGTCTGTCTGTATGGGTTTGTGCGGGTGATAAACAAGACTGATCTCATCTCAGTGTATTTTTTTCAGGTTAAATATTTAAAATAATAAAAAAAAAAAAAATGAGAGTAGAATCTGTTGTGCTGACATGATCCCTGCTTCCCTCTGCCCCCCAGCCGCCCCCCGCTCCCGTCCTGGAGGAGTGTGAGGAGGAGGGCGCTCTCTACACCGTCACACGCAGGCAGCAGCCGTCCCAGCACAGCGCCACCAGGGGGCAGCCATGGCACGGGGTGAGTGAGCTGGCAGGACCAGACAGAG
The DNA here is from genome assembly GCF_902713425.1 of Acipenser ruthenus. NCBI lineage: Eukaryota > Metazoa > Chordata > Actinopteri > Acipenseriformes > Acipenseridae > Acipenser > Acipenser ruthenus. Next base: position 9,069,900 of record NC_081226.1, on the reverse strand, counting down.
AAGTGGCCAGGAATTCAAGCACCATTTTCAGGACGCGTTGTCTCTCTTTGTCCCTCACTGTCTCTCTGTCCCTCCTGTATGTTTGCCCCCTCTCAGTAGTGTTGGACATATTTGGTCCCTGTCTGTTTCTTTGTCCCTGCTTAGGACAGTATTGTCTGTCTCTATCTCAGTCGGTCCCTTGTCCACCCTCTCGGGGCAGTGTTGTCAGTCTCTTTGTCCTCGCTTGGGACTGTTCTGGACAAATGAACAGATTCTCTTTTGTCCCTTTCTATCTCTGTTCCTTGTCCCTTTAAGTGATTGTTTTTGTCCCTCTGTCTGTCTCTGTCCCCTCTCTCAGGACCTTGTTGGACACAGCGAGACATGTCTGGTGCGCTCCATCAAGGCGGGGACAGTGGACAGACTCGTCCTTCACCTGCTGGACTGCTTCCGTCTTGGGGACTCGTCCTACGTGTCCGTCTTCCTGTCCACCTACAGGACGTTCAGCTCGCCGGAACAGGCTCTGAGGATCCTGCTGGACAGGTCAGTCCCCGAGACACACGATGGACACGTAAAGCAGACACAGAGACAGAATAAGAGTGTAATAAACACAGTGAAAACATGGCAAAGCATAGGGAAGCATTGAAAAGCACACAGAGGTATGGTAAAGCATAGGGAAGCATTGTAAAGCACAGAGAGATCTGGTAAAGCATAGGGAAGCATTGTAAAGCACAGAGAGGTATTGTAAAGCATAGGGAAGCATTGTAAATCACAGAGAGGTCTGGTAAAGCATAGGGGAGCATTGTAAAGCACAGAGAGGTTTGGCAAAGCATAGGGAAGCATTGTAAAGCTCAGAGAGGTGTGGTAAAGCATAGGGAAGCATTGAAAAGCACAGAGAGGTCTAGTAAAGCATAGGGAAGCATTGAAAAGCACACAGAGGTCTGGTAAAGCATAGGGAAGCATTGTAAAGCACAGAGAGGTCTGGTAAAGAATGTTTGATAAATCTGCATTTTAATCTAATTTTATTCTATACGTCACGAGAAAAATGATCTGCCCTCTGGACTTCTATTATAAACTATTAAACTATGGGTGAATGTTGCTTTGCTAGGAGAGGGAAGAATATTGATTGCTTGTCATCACCTGCATTTAATATTGTTTTGTTTCTGTCTGTGTGTGTGTGTGTGTGTGTGTGTGTGTGTGTGTGTGTGTGTGTGTGTGTGTGTGTGTGTTGATGTGAGTCTCTGTGTTTACGTGTGTCTCTGTGTCCAGTGTGTGTGTCTGTGTGTGTCTGTGTCTGTGTCTCTCTCTGTGTTTATGTGTGTATCTATGTTCGGTGTGTGTCTGTGTCTATGATTTCTGTTTGTCTGTTTGTGTGTGTCAGTGTGTTTCTGTATGTCTCTGTGTTCAGTATGTCTCTGTATTCAGGGTGTGTCTCTGTATTCAGGGTGTGTCTCTGTATTCAGGGTGTGTCTCTGTGTTTATGTGTGTCTCTGTGTTCAGGGTGTGTCTCTGTATTCAGGGTGTGTCTCTGTGTTCAGGGTGTGTCTCTGTGTTCAGGGTGTGTCTCTGTGTTTATGTCTGTTTCTGTATTCAGGGTGTGTCTGTATTCAGGGTGTGTCTCTGTGTTCAGTGTGTGTCTGTATTCAGGGTGGGTCTCTGTGTTTATGTGTGTCTCTGTGTTCAGGGTGTGTCTCTGTGTTCAGGGTGTGTCTCTGTATTCAGGGTGTGTCTCTGTATTCAGGGTGTCTGATCTTGCTGTATTTCTCCTCTCCTAGGTTAGAGTTCCCCCCTGTGGGCTCAGCTGGTAGTGCAGAGAGGAGCGCTCGAGAGAGACTGGAATTCAACAAGTGAGTCATCGAACATGGACACAATGTTACACATTCCTCAATGCACAATCACTGGGGTGGGAGGGGGGGGGGGGGGGGGGGTATTATTTTATTGCCCCCTGTTTTACCCCCGGACCCCTTCCTTGCTTCCTTGCTCTCCTTTCACTGTCCCTGAACAGACAGTCACCCTCTTCAGACACACAGCAGGTTCCTAATGCAGGGTAACAGGCACTTTGCTGTATTTAAGTGATACAAAATATGTAAATTTACACTATTCTTTCAGAAATGGGGATTTTCACAGGGAGCTGTATATTACACAGCAGTGGGTTCATTTCACAGAAATTGTGAAATCTGTGATAACCGTGAAAAAAATACCAGATTATGTATTGAGCGTTTCAGATCCGGGGGTGTGGGGGTGTCTGTCTCTCTGCATTGTTTGATTGATATTGCCCCCCCCCCCCCCCCTCTCAGCACTGTGTCGTCAGTGTTCTCGACCTGGCTCGAGGGGTACCCCGAGGATTTCCGTGCCCTGGGGGACCCCTCCCTGCTCGAGCGCTTGGTGGAGGTGCTGAGAACCAAGCTGCCGGGGTCAGAAGTCAAGGGGCGCGCCCACATGCTGCTCAGAGAGGTCAGGGAGGAGCAGCAAACACATGAGAGGAGAGGTGAGGGGGAGGGGGAGGGGAGGAGAGTGGAGGGGAGGGGAGGGGGAGGGAGGGAGGGGAGAGGGAGAGGGAGAGGGAGAGGGAGGGGGGAGGGGGAGAGGGAGAGGGAGAGGGAGAGGGAGAGGGAGGGGGAGGGGGGAGAGGGAGAGGGGAGGGGGGGGAGAGTGGAGGGGGAGGGGGAGGGGGGAGGGGGAGATATGCTGAGTGTCTGTGTGAGACTCATATTAGGAACATTACTAATTATCTTTTTATCATCTGAGAATTATTGCAAAACTGAGACCTATTGTCTGTGCATCTGCTGCTGAAAGACGAGTGCATGCCTTTGTGTTGTCAGGCTTGATTATTGCAGTGCTCTGTTTTCTGGCTGTGTCTCGCTTGCAGCTCGTTCAGAATGCTGCTGCTAGAGTTCTGAGTAGATCTAAGAACAGAGAACACATCACCCCTGTGCTGGCCTCCCTGCACTGGCTCTCTGTGCAATT
>NC_081226.1:8844757-9064757 GCF_902713425.1 Acipenser ruthenus | reverse complement strand
CCCCTATCTCGGCACCTTCCTGACTGACCTGGTCATGCTGGACACGGCAGTGAAGGATCATCTGGAGGTGGGAGGGGGGGAGTGAGGGAGGGTGGATGGGAGGAGTGAGAGGATGGGAGTGAGGGTCAGGGGGGGATGATGAGGGGAGGAGTGAGAGGATGGGAGTGAGGACCAGGGGGGATGATGAGGGGAGGAGTGAGAGGATGGGAGTGAGGGTCAGGGGGGGATGATGAGGGGAGGAGTGAGAGGATGGGAGTGAGGGCCAGGGGGATGATAAGGGGAGGAGTGAGAGGATGGGAGTGAGGGTCAGGGGGGATGATGAGGGGAGGAGTGAGAGGATGGGAGTGAGGGTCAGGGGGGATGATGAGGGGAGGAGTGAGAGGATGGGAGTGAGGGTCAGGGGGGGATGATGAGGGGAGGAGTGAGAGGATGGGAGTGAGGGCCGGGGGGGTGATGAGGGGAGGAGTGAGAGGATGGGAGTGAGGGTCAGGGGGGGATGATGAGGGGAGGAGTGAGAGGATGGGAGTGAGGGCCGGGGGGTGATGAGGGGAGGAGTGAGAGGATGGGAGTGAGGGTCAGGGGGGATGATGAGGGGAGGAGTGAGAGGATAGGAGTGAGGACAAGGGGGATGATGAGGGGAGGAGTGAGAGGATGGGAGTGAGGGTCAGGGGGGGATGATGAGGGGAGGAGTGAGAGGATGGGAGTGAGGGTCAGGGGGGGATGATGAGGGGAGGAGTGAGAGGATGGGAGTGAGGGTCAGGGGGGGATGATGCGGGGAGGAGTGAGAGGATGGGAGTGAGGGCCAGGGGGGATGATGAGGGGAGGAGTGAGAGGATGGGAGTGAGGGCCGGGGGGGATGATGGGGGGAGGAGTGAGAGGATGGGAGTGAGGACCAGGGGGGGATGATGAGGGGAGGAGTGAGAAGATGGGAGTGAGGGTCAGGGGGGGATGATGAGGGGAGGAGTGAGAGGATGGGAGTGAGGGTCAGGGGGGGATGATGCGGGGAGGAGTGAGAGGATGGGAGTGAGGGTCAGGGGGGGATGATGAGGGGAGGAGTGAGAGGATGGGAGTGAGGGTCAGGGGGGATGATGAGGGGAGGAGTGAGAGGATGGGAGTGAGGGTCAGGGGGGGATGATGAGGGGAGGAGTGAGAGGATGGGAGTGAGGACCAGGGGGGATGATGAGGGGAGGAGTGAGAGGATGGGAGTGAGGGCCGGGGGGGTGATGAGGGGAGGAGTGAGAGGATGGGAGTGAGGGTCAGGGGGGGATGATGAGGGGAGGAGTGAGAGGATGGGAGTGAGGGTCAGGGGGGGATGATGAGGGGAGGAGTGAGAGGATGGGAGTGAGGGTCAGGGGGGGATGATGAGGGGAGGAGTGAGAGGATGGGAGTGAGGGCCGGGGGGATGATGAGGGGAGGAGTGAGAGGATGGGAGTGAGGGCCGGGGGGGATGATGAGGGGAGGAGTGAGAGGATGGGAGTGAGGACCAGGGGGGATGATGAGGGGAGGAGTGAGAGGATGGGAGTGAGGGTCAGGGGGGATGATGAGGGGAGGAGTGAGAGGATGGGAGTGAGAGCCGGGGGGGATGATGAGGGGAGGAGTGAGAGGATGGGAGTGAGGGCCAGGGGGGGATGATGAGGGGAGGAGTGAGAGGATGGGAGTGAGGGTCAGGGGGGGATGATGAGGGGAGGAGTGAGAGGATGGGAGTGAGGACCAGGGGGGGATGATGAGGGGAGGAGTGAGAGGATGGGAGTGAGGGCCAGGGGGGATGATGCGGGGAGGAGTGAGAGGATGGGAGTGAGGGCCAGGGGGGATGATGAGGGGAGGAGTGAGAGGATGGGAGTGAGGGCCGGGGGGGATGATGAGGGGAGGAGTGAGAGGATGGGAGTGAGGACCAGGGGGGGATGATGAGGGGAGGAGTGAGAGGATGGGAGTGAGGGTCAGGGGGGGATGATGAGGGGAGGAGTGAGAGGATGGGAGTGAGGGTCAGGGGGGGATGATGAGGGGAGGAGTGAGAGGATGGGAGTGAGGGTCAGGGGGGGATGATGAGGGGAGGAGTGAGAGGATGGGAGTGAGGGCCGGGGGGGATGATGAGGGGAGGAGTGAGAGGATGGGAGTGAGGACCAGGGGGGGATGATGAGGGGAGGAGTGAGAGGATGGGAGTGAGGACCAGGGGGGGATGATGAGGGGAGGAGTGAGAGGATGGGAGTTAGGGCCGGGGGGGATGATGAGGGGAGGAGTGAGAGGATGGGAGTGAGGGTCAGGGGGGGATGATGAGGGGAGGAGTGAGAGGATGGGAGTGAGGGTCAGGGGGGGATGATGAGGGGAGGAGTGAGAGGATGGGAGTGAGGACCAGGGGGGGATGATGAGGGGAGGAGTGAGAGGATGGGAGTGAGGGCCAGGGGGGATGATGCGGGGAGGAGTGAGAGGATGGGAGTGAGGGCCAGGGGGGATGATGAGGGGAGGAGTGAGAGGATGGGAGTGAGGGCCGGGGGGGATGATGAGGGGAGGAGTGAGAGGATGGGAGTGAGGACCAGGGGGGGATGATGAGGGGAGGAGTGAGAGGATGGGAGTGAGGGTCAGGGGGGGATGATGAGGGGAGGAGTGAGAGGATGGGAGTGAGGGTCAGGGGGGGATGATGAGGGGAGGAGTGAGAGGATGGGAGTGAGGGTCAGGGGGGGATGATGAGGGGAGGAGTGAGAGGATGGGAGTGAGGGTCAGGGGGGATGATGAGGGGAGGAGTGAGAGGATGGGAGTGAGGACCAGGGGGGGATGATGAGGGGAGGAGTGAGAGGATGGGAGTGAGGGCCGGGGGGGATGATGAGGGGAGGAGTGAGAGGATGGGAGTGAGGACCAGGGGGGGATGATGAGGGGAGGAGTGAGAGGATGGGAGTGAGGGCCGGGGGGGGTGATGAGGGGAGGAGTGAGAGGATGGGAGTGAGGGTCAGGGGGGGATGATGAGGGGAGGAGTGAGAGGATGGGAGTGAGGACCAGGGGGGGATGATGAGGGGAGGAGTGAGAGGATGGGAGTGAGGGCCAGGGGGGATGATGAGGGGAGGAGTGAGAGGATGGGAGTGAGGGCCGGGGGGGATGATGAGGGGAGGAGTGAGAGGATGGGAGTGAGGGTCAGGGGGGGATGATGAGGGGAGGAGTGAGAGGATGGGAGTGAGGGTCAGGGGGGGATGATGAGGGGAGGAGTGAGAGGATGGGAGTGAGGACCAGGGGGGGATGATGAGGGGAGGAGTGAGAGGATGGGAGTGAGGGCCAGGGGGGATGATGCGGGAGGAGTGAGAGGATGGGAGTGAGGGCCAGGGGGGATGATGCGGGGAGGAGTGAGAGGATGGGAGTGAGGGCCAGGGGGGATGATGCGGGGAGGAGTGAGAGGATGGGAGTGAGGACCAGGGGGGGTGATGAGGGGAGGAGTGAGAGGATGGGAGTGAGGGCCAGGGGGGATGATGCGGGGAGGAGTGAGAGGATGGGAGTGAGGGCCAGGGGGGATGATGAGGGGAGGAGTGAGAGGATGGGAGTGAGGGCCAGGGGGGATGATGAGGGGAGGAGTGAGAGGATGGGAGTGAGGGCCGGGGGGGATGATGCGGGGAGGAGTGAGAGGATGGGAGTGAGGGTCAGGGGGGGATGATGAGGGGAGGAGTGAGAGGGGGTGACGGTTTGGGGAGTGAGGGTCAGCGGGGAGGGTGTGGGAGGAGACAGTGCTTTTAAAGGGGAGCTCACTACAGGTCTGAAACATTCCAGTCTTCACAAGCGTCTTCATCTTCTTCTTTGCATCGTTTTCAGTGTCAGTCGTCACACCCTGGGAGTTTTTTAAGAAGTTTAAAGCACCTCGGTGTCTCACTAGAGCTCTCAGAATCATGTCTGCACTCTGCTTCAGGTACACCAGAATGGAAACATTAACAACCTGCCCCCCTCCCCCTGAAACACGCTTTCAAAAAGTCTCCAGGATGTGACGACTGGCACAGAAAATGAGGTTGGCGTCCAGACCTCCCCCAGTGCACACGACAGTGTATAGGAGCTGCTCGAGTGTCCCAGGAACGTTATTGTTAGGCGTTGGGGTCGTGGTTAGGTCACAGTGGTAACCAGGCCTGACTGAACATGGCTTCTAACACAATAGCTCTCTGTAGCAGAGCAGGAGAGAGCGCACAGGCAGCCAGCCTCTCCATGGAGTCCAAAACAGAACTAACTGCAACGCAAAGGGCCAGGCTTCAATACAGGAGGGACAGGCTCAATTAACAATCAGTTAAGCAATTCAGCCTGACCAGCTGCTTTCACAGGAACATTAACAGATCATTAAAGCTCAACATTAACTCTTTACTGGGAACATTTATAAAGTAATACATTTAACACATTTAAACATGACGATAAATATAATACTGATGCTGGTGTAGCTGTGGAATTAAACACATTTATACATGGAGATACAGAGAATACTGATGCTGGTGTAGCTGTGCAATTAAACACATTTATACATGGAGATACAGAGAATACTGATGCTGGTGTAGCTGTGCAATTAAACACATTTATACATGGAGATACAGAGAATACTGATGCTGGTGTAGCTGTGCAATTAAACACATTTATACATGGAGATACAGAGAATACTGATGCTGGTGTAGCTGTGCAATTAAACACATTTATACATGGAGATACAGAGAATACTGATGCTGGTGTAGCTGTGGAGTTAAACACATTTATACATGGAGATACAGAGAATACTGATGCTGGTGTAGCTGTGCAATTAAACACATTTATACATGGAGATACAGAGAATACTGATGCTGGTGTAGCTGTGGAATTAAACACATTTATACATGGATATACAGAGAATACTGATGCTGGTGTAGCTGTGGAGTTAAACACATTTATACATGGAGATACAGAGAATACTGATGCTGGTGTAGCTGTGCAATTAAACACATTTATACATGGAGATACAGAGAATACTGATGCTGGTGTAGCTGTGCAATTAAACACATTTATACATGGAGATACAGAGAATACTGATGCTGGTGTAGCTGTGGAATTAAACACATTTATACATGGAGATACAGAGAATACTGATGCTGGTGTAGCTGTGGAGTTAAACACATTTATACACGGAGATACAGAGAATACTGATGCTGGTGTAGCTGTGGAGTTAAACACATTTCTATTGCAGAATGTGAATGAAGGAAACGAGCACCAGTACAAAATAGGTGAATTCAAAATAAACACACAAATAAACACTATTTACAAGAGGGGCGGTCGGGGTCGGGGTCGGAGTTGGAGTTGGGGTTGGGGTTGGGGTTGCAGTTGAGGTTGGGGTTTGGGGTTGGGGTAAGGGTTAGCGTTGGGGTTGGGGTAAGGGTTGGGGTTGGGGTAAGGGTTAATGTTGGGGTTGAAGTTGAGGTTGGGTTTGGGGTTAGTGTTGGGGTTGGGGTAAGGGTTAGCTTTGTGGTTGGGGTTAGCGTTGGGGTTGGGGTTGAGGTAAGGGTTAGTGTTGGGGTTGGGGTTGGGGTTTGGATAAGGGTTAGCGTTGGGGTTTTGGTAAGGGTTAGCCTTAGGTTTGGGGTTGGGGTAAGATTTATCGTTGGGGTAAGGGTTGGGGTTGGAGTTGGGGTTGTGGTTGGGACTGCAGTTGGGGTTTGGGTTGGTGTTGGAGTTGTAGTTGAGGTTGGGGTAAGGGTTAGTGTTGGGGTTGGGGTAAGGGTTAGGGTTGGGGTAAGGGTTGGGGTTGGGTCGTGGTTAGGTCACAGTAGTAACCAGAGCTGACCTTACTGCTGCTCCTGAGTTTATCTTTCTGTGAGCCCAATCCATGAGATGTCTTTGGTATTTAAGTTGCTCAATAACTTGAGCTTGTTTTCTGTGACTGTGTTCCGTGTTCCTGATTTCACAGTTTGTGTGCTCTCTTTCAGAACGGCTACATCAACTTCGACAAGCGCAGAAAGGTGACTTTTTCATTTTGGATCATTGCAACTCATACTAACACACATGCCACATGACCCTTATAAAAGTGTCCCTCAGTAAAAGCACAGCAAAGTGTAATAAAGCACAGAAAAAGCATGGTACAGCACAGACAAGCAAGTGTAAAGCACAGAGAAGTATGGCATATTATGTAAATGTATTATTGTAAATGCACAGTATAACCATGAGAAAAACATGGCGGGGAAAATTCTAAATTACTGCAAATTTACTGTGGTGAACTTTCATAATGGTGTAGCTTACACTTGTCTTTCATTCCTCACATGATTGGCTCATCAGTGTTGCTGATGGAATGTATAAGAGCTGCATGTCCCTGTTGACAGGACTGTAGTGCTCTTTTACATACACACTGCCTGGCCACTTTATTAGGACCTGTCTGTCTGGGTGTGTTCTCCTCGTATACCCTGGGTCCCTTGATTTACTCTGGAAGGTGAGTGAATAGATTACTAGCAACAACCCTCCAGGCTACTTTCAGGAAGACACTGAGCCAGAATCATGAAGTTAGAGGAGCGAGACAGAGAGACTGCAGCCCCACAGTGATCTCAATGAGACAGAGAGATGCCACAGCCCCCACAATGATCTCAATGAGACAGAGAGACTGTGCAGCCCCACAGTGATCTCAATGAGACAGAGAGACTCTGCAGTCCCACAGTGATCTCAATGAGACAGAGAGACTCTGCAGCCCCACAGTGATCTCAATGATAGAGAGACTCCGCAGCCCCCACAGTGATCTCAATGAGACAGAGAGACTCTGCAGTCCCACAGTGATCTCAATGAGACAGAGAGACTGTGCAGCCCCACAGTGATCTCAATGAGACAGAGAGACTCTGCAGCCCCACAGTGATCTCAATGAGACAGAGAGACTCAGCAGTCCCACAGTGATCTCAATGAGACAGAGAGACTGTGCAGCCCCACAGTGATCTCAATGACAGAGAGACTCTGCAGCCCCACAGTGATCTCACTGAGACAGAGAGATGCCACAGCCCCCACAATGATCTCAATGAGACAGAGAGACTGTGCAGCCCCACAGTGATCTCAATGACAGAGAGACTCTGCAGCCCCACAGTGATCTCACTGAGACAGAGAGATGCCACAGCCCCCACAATGATCTCAATGAGACAGAGAGACTGTGCAGCCCCACAGTGATCTCAATGAGACAGAGAGACTCTGCAGTCCCACAGTGATCTCAATGAGACAGAGAGACTCTGCAGCCCCACAGTGATCTCAATGAGACAGAGAGACTGTGCAGCCCCACAATGATCTCAATGAGACAGAGAGACTCTGCAGTCCCACAATGATCTCAATGAGACAGAGAGACTCTGCAGCCCCACAGTGATCTCAATGACAGAGAGACTCTGCAGCCCCACAGTGATCTCAATGAGACAGAGAGACTGCAGCCCCCACAGTGATCTCAATGAGACAGAGACACTCCGCAGCCCCACAGTGATCTCAATGAGACAGAGACACTCCGCAGCTCCACAGTGATCTCAATGAGACAGAGAGACTGTGCAGCCCCACAGTGATCTCAATGAGACAGAGAGACTGTGCAGCCCCACAGTGATCTCAATGAGACAGAGAGACGCTGCAGTCCCACAGTGATCTCAATGAGACAGAGAGACTGTGCAGCTCCACAGTGATCTCAATGAAACAGAGACTCCACAGCCCCACAGTGATCTCAAAGAGACAGAGAGACTCCGCAGCCCCCACAGTGATCTCAATGAGACAGAGAGACTCTGCAGCCCCCACAGTGATCTCAATGAGACAGAGAGACGCTGCAGTCCCACAGTGATCTCAATGAGACAGAGAGACTGTGCAGCCCCACAGTGATCTCAATGAGACAGAGACTCTGCAGCCCCACAGTGATCTCAATGAGACAGAGAGACTCAGCAGTCCCACAGTGATCTCAATGAGACAGAGAGACTGTGCAGCCACACAGTGATCTCAATGAGACAGAGACTCTGCAGCCCCACAGTGATCTCAATGAGACAGAGAGACTCAGCAGTCCCACAGTGATCTCAATGAGACAGAGAGACTGTGCAGCCCCACAGTGATCTCAATGAGACAGAGAGACTCTGCAGCCCCACAGTGATCTCAATGAGACAGAGAGACTCCGCAGCCCCACAGTGATCTCAATGACAGAGAGACTCTGCAGCCCCCACAGTGATCTCAATGAGACAGAGAGACTCTGCAGTCCCACAGTGATCTCAATGAGACAGAGAGACTCTGCAGTCCCACAGTGATCTCAATGAGACAGAGAGACTGTGCAGCCCCACAGTGATCTCAATGAGACAGAGACTCTGCAGCCCCACAGTGATCTCAATGAGACAGAGAGACTCAGCAGTCCCACAGTGATCTCAATGAGACAGAGAGACTGTGCAGCCCCACAGTGATCTCAATGAGACAGAGAGACTGTGCAGCCCCACAGTGATCTCAATGAGACAGAGAGACTCCGCAGCCCCACAGTGATCTCAATGACAGAGAGACTCTGCAGCCCCACAGTGATCTCAATGAGACAGAGAGACTCAGCAGCCCCACAGTGATCTCAATGAGACAGAGAGACGCCACAGCCCCCACAATGATCTCAATGAGACAGAGAGACTCTGCAGCCCCACAGTGATTTCAATGAGACAGAGAGACTGTGCAGCCCCACAGTGATCTCAATGAGACAGAGAGACTCTGCAGCCCCACAGTGATCTCAATGAGACAGAGAGACTCCGCAGCCCCACAGTGATCTCAATGACAGAGAGACTCTGCAGCCCCACAGTGATCTCAATGAGACAGAGAGACTCAGCAGTCCCACAATGATCTCAATGAGACAGAGAGATGCCACAGCCCCCACAATGATCTCAATGAGACAGAGAGACTCCGCAGCCCCACAGTGATCTCAATGAGACAGAGAGACTGTGCAGCCCCACAGTGATCTCAATGAGACAGAGAGACTCTGCAGCCCCACAGTGATCTCAATGAGACAGAGAGACTCTGCAGCCCCACAGTGATTTCAATGAGACAGAGAGACTGTGCAGCCCCACAGTGATCTCAATGAGACAGAGAGACTCTGCAGCCCCACAGTGATCTCAATGAGACAGAGAGACTGTGCAGCCCCACAGTGATCTCAATGAGACAGAGAGACTGTGCAGCCCCACAGTGATCTCAAAGAGACAGAGAGACTCTGCAGCCCCACAGTGATTTCAATGAGACAGAGAGACTGTGCAGCCCCACAGTGATCTCAATGAGACAGAGAGATGCCACAGCCCCCACAATGATCTCAATTAGACAGAGAGACTCTGCAGCCCCACAGTGATTTCAATGAGACAGAGAGACTGTGCAGCCCCACAGTGATCTCAATGAGACAGAGAGACTCTGCAGCCCCACAGTGATCTCAATGAGACAGAGAGACTGTGCAGCCCCACAGTGATCTCAATGAGACAGAGAGACTGTGCAGCCCCACAGTGATCTCAAAGAGACAGAGAGACTCAGCAGCCCCACAGTGATCTCAATGAGACAGAGAGACTCTGCAGCCCCACAGTGATCTCAATGAGACAGAGAGACTCTGCAGCCCCACAGTGATTTCAATGAGACAGAGAGACTGTGCAGCCCCACAGTGATCTCAATGAGACAGAGAGACTGTGCAGCCCCACAGTGATCTCAAAGAGACAGAGAGACTCAGCAGCCCCACAGTGATCTCACTGAGACAGAGAGACGCCACAGCCCCCACAATGATCTCAATGAGACAGAGAGACTCTGCAGCCCCACAGTGATTTCAATGAGACAGAGAGACTGTGCAGCCCCACAGTGATCTCAAAGAGACAGAGAGACTCAGCAGCCCCACAGTGATCTCAATGAGACAGAGAGACTCTGCAGCCCCCACAGTGATCTCAATGAGACAGAGAGACTGTGCAGCCCCACAGTGATCTCAATGAGACAGAGACACTCCGCAGCCCCCACAGTGATCTCAATCTGACGAGCATCTCTTGGATGAGCTTGAATCGTGTGCCTGCCTCTCTGCAGCGACTGAAACATTACTGAGTGAACGGATCCTTCGAAACACCTCCCAGCACCTTGTGCAGACTGAGATGAGCTTGAATCTCTTGTGCAGTCTGGGATGAGCTTGAATCTCTTGTGCAGTCTGGGATGAGCTTGAATCTCTTGTGCAGTCTGGGATGAGCTTGAATCTCTTGTGCAGTCTGGGCCACGTCAAGCTGTGATCAGGGAAGTGGAATCCAATATTAGGGACAGGTCCTAATTAACTGAACGGGCAGTGTATATCTAAAGAACCTCTTGCCCATGAATACTTGGTAAGGACAGTTCAGCACAAAGTGTAATAAAGCACAGAGAGGTATGGTGAAGCACAGAGAGGTGTGGTAAAGCACAGGGAGGTGTGGTAAAGCATAGACAGAAGGTTCTGTAATGATATTTCTGCAATAAAGTTGCTGTATTATTCTACCAAAAAGGGATCGCTGGACTTAAAAACCTACATTATCTTTAAAATTCAGACACAGCATTTACTGTGCAGAATGACTGCGCTAAACTGTTATAGGGGAACCTACCTGAAATTCACATTGTTAGATCCGTTCAGTTCAAGTGGAATCTGTGTGTTTCAGGAGTTTGAGATCATCGCTCAGATCCGCCTGCTTCAGTCATCCTGCAAAAACAGCACCTTCCAGACTGATGAGAGCTTCATGCACTGGTACAGCAGCCTGCCCAGACTGAGTGAGGCAGAGAGGTAACACTGTACAACACTGCTGCAACCAGCTCCACACTGCACCATACAACACCATACACACACAGTACAGCTCCACACTGCACCACACGCACACAGTACAGCTCCACACTGCACCATACACACAGTACAGCTCCACACTGCACCATACACACACAGTACAGCTCCACACTGCACCATACACTTGATTGCTGTGATTGTGTCTTGTTGCTGTGATTGTGTCTCGTTGCTGTGATTGTGTCTTTTTGCTGTGATTGTGTCTTTTTGCTGTGATTGTGTCTTTTTGCTGTGATTGTGTCTCGTTGCTGTGATTGTGATTGTCTCGTTGCTGTGATTGTGTCTTGTTGCTGTGATTGTGATTGTCTCGTTGCTGTGATTGTGTCTTGTTGTTGTGATTGTGAGTGTCTTGTTGCTGTGATTGTGTCTCGTTGCTGTGATTGTGATTGTCTCGTTGCTGTGATTGTGTCTTGTTGCTGTGATTGTGAGTGTCTTGTTGCTGTGATTGTGATTGTCTTGTTGCTGTGATTGTGATTGTCTTGTTGCTGTGATTGTGTATTGTTACTGTGATTGAGTGTCTTGTTGCTGATTGTGTCTCATTGCTGTGATTGTGTCTCGTTGCTGTGATTGTGTCTCATTGCTGTGATTGTGTCTCGTTGCTGTGATTGTGTCTCGTTGCTGTGATTGTGTCTCATTGCTGTGATTGTGTCTTGATGCTGTGATTGCGAGTGTCATGTTGTGATTGCGAGTGTCTCATTGCTGTGATTGCAAGTGTCATGTTGTGATTGTGAGTGTCTTTTTGCTGTGATTATGTCTTGTTGCTGTGCTTGTCTTGTTGCTGTGATTGTGTCGTTAATGTGATTGTGAGTGTGTGATTGGTTGATTTCTGATTCACTCAACCTCCCCTATGTTCTTGTGTTTTTGTTGACAGCTACCGGCTCTCCTGTGAAATCGAGCCTCCTGGGGAACTAACCACTCCCACCAGGACTGTGAAACCAACCGTGATCATCACACACTGCACTGAGTGAGAGAAACTAAAATACAACGAGAATACTGAGTGTGACTGTGTGTGTGTGTGTGTGTGTGTGTGTGTGTGTGTGTGTGTGTGTGTGTGAGACTAGCATGATAATACTAACATTGAGTGTGTGTGTGTGTGTGTGTGAGACCAGCCTGACCATCACACACTGCACTGTGTAACACAGTGATTGTCTCTCTGTGTTGGTAGCCCTCTCTCCTCTCCCACTAGTCCTCTCTCTGTGTGTTGGTAGCCCTCTCTCTGTGTTGGTAGCCTCCTCTCCTCTCTCATTAGTCCTCTCTCTCTGTGTTGGTAGCCTCCTCTCCTCTCTCATTAGCCCTCTCTCTCTGTGTTGGTAGCCTCCTCTCCTCTCCTCATTAACCCTCTCTCTCTGTGTTGGTAGCCTCCTCTCCTCTCTCATTAGTCCTCTCTCTCTGTGTTGGTAGCCTCCTCTCCTCTCTCACTAACCCTCTCTCTCTGTGTTGGTAGACTCCTCTCCTCTCTCATTAACCCTCTCTCTCTGTGTTGGTAGACTCCACTCCTCTCTCTCTAACCCTCTCTCTCTGTGTTGGTAGCCTCCTCTCCTCCATCGCTAGTCCGGCTGGGGCAGGAGGGTTCAAGGCCTGGGACAAGCTGGGGTCCCCGCAGGGCGCAGGTGAAGGGTGGTCCGAGTATCTCGAGGGATCGGACAGCCAGCTGAAGCCAGTTAACCCCTTGCTGTCCAGAATCACCAAGGTAACTGTGTTATACTGTGCATTTATCACAGCTTACCATTGTGTAACATGTTTTTTATATGATTTTCCATGCTTCTCTGTGCTTTGCCATGCTTCCCTGTGCGTTACCATGCTTTACGCTTTGCCATGCTTCACTTTGGGAAACTTTTAAAATGTGTGTTTCTAAGTGTTGGGCGGCTCCCTCTAATCAAGTTGAGAGTGTGTTTGTTTCTCTCGCACTCTTTACTGTGTCGGGGGGGGTCTGTCATACAAAGAGTGCAACTTGATTAGAGGCAGACAAAGGTGCAGCAGATTTCAAAGCAAGTACAGGCACATTTACGAGGAACGTTTCAGTTCAAACACACACTACGTTATCCCAGGTTTTCCTGGATGTTTAAATCTGTGTTTCTGCTACTGTTGCGATGTCAATGGTAACGTCAATGTAGCCTTTTCCATGTAGAGTGCTGTTTTATAGGCTTTAGAACAGTGGTACTCAAACCTGGCCCTCGAGATGAAGTCCAGTCCTGGTCTTTATTTCAACCAGGTCCTCAATGAGTTAATTACCTCTTAGCAGCTTCAATGAACTACATTAGAACCTGCTTGGAGTAAAAACCTGGACTGGCACGGAATGGAGTTTAGAACCATAACAATGAGTATTGCATTGCTGTGCTGTATCCTGGAGTGCGTTCACTGAGCAGAGCGCTCCAGAGCGTTAGGGGGCGTTTCCTATTGAACGATGAGCAGCCTCCAGCGCATCCTAACAGCAGCGAGTTGAGCTCAGAGGGCCAAAACGGCCAACCTGCATTATCAGTGCGGTGGCTGCAAAATGATTGTATGACCAACACATAAGTAATGTTTTTGTTGTCATTTTGGCTTTTTAAAACTGATTATGATTATGATTATGATGCTTGTATTGGAAAAGGAAACACTGACTATTTATAACTTGACGAATCTGACCCGTGCCTCAAGATGTTAAACCAAGAGTCAGTAACTTCATCACACAAATACAGTGGTAGTAATTACTTTGTTTTTAAAATTTCAAAACTCGTTTAAAGCAACTGTTTGTGAAACTGCTCGCTCCTAACAGACCGCTCTATAACTGCTAACATACGGTGCGCCACAAGAGAGCGCTCTGCTTATTGAGAGCACCCCTGTATTATTCTCCAGATCGAGAGTGTAGATAGCAGGTGTGCACATTTATTAAAACCATTGCAAACTCATTTTCAGAGTTAGGGACATTTTAGACTTACGAACAGCCTCCCTTCCCAAGGTGTGCGTAACTCTGAGGTTCTTCTGTAGTACATCAATTTGATATGATTCTATTAGTACCCGTGTAGCTATATAATATAATCTGATCTCCTCTCTCCTCTCAGCACATGAAATCTCCCTCAGTTTCCTGTCTTGATGCTGTAGCCAACGCCCCTGGTTCTAACCACACCCCCTCCTCCCCACCCTCTACTCTGACTCCTCCTCTGGGCTTTGTGAAGTCACACCGTCGCTCCGCCTCCTGTGGCTCGGCCCCGCCTCCTGGCGCTGTGAAAGCAGAGTCAGACATACGCATAATCAGAGTGGAGATGGGCCTGGAGGATGGGAACATGTACCGGAGCATACTGGTGAGAGAGGGGTTTACAATTCAACACGAATTCATGAAAACCTTCTGCAGCAAAAAATACTCCTCCAGTCCTTTCATACAGCTTCTTAATGTATCTTCTATGGGTCTCCCTCCCCTTATCCTTTACAAAACAAGAACAATCCCTCTCCCAAGCCCATCTTTCTGCCCCCCCCCCCCCCCCCCCCCCCTTCCAGAATCCTGGAGTCACCACGAGAGAGAGAGAGAGAGAGAGAGAGAGAGAGAGAGAGAGAGAGAGAGAGAGAGAGAGAGAGAGGATAGGGATTGGGGAGAGGTGGAACAGAGGAGAGGGGAGGGATAGGGGAGGAGTGAGGAGAGGAGAGGAGAGGGCAGGGGAGGGATAAGGAAGGAGTGAGAAGAGAGAGGGATAGGGGAGGAGTGAGAAGAGAGAGAGGGAGGGATAGGGGAGGAGTGAGGAGAAGACAGGAGATGAGAGGGGAGGAGAGGAGGGGAGGGATAGGGGAGGAGTGAGGAGAGGAGAGGAGAGGGATAGGGGAGAGGAGAGATGGGGAGCAGAGAAGAGGGGATAGGGGAGGAGTGTGGAGAGGAGAGGAGAGGGCAGGGGAGGGATAAGGAAGGAGTGAGAAGAGAGAGAGGGAGGGAGAGGGGAGGAGTGAGGAGAAGACAGGAGATGAGAGGGGAGGAGAGGAGGGGAGGGATAGGGGAGGAGTGAGGAGAAGACAGGAGATGAGAGGGGAGGAGAGGAGGGGAGGGATAGGGGAGGAGTGAGGAGAGGAGAGGGATAGGGGAGAGGAGAGATGGGGAGCAGAGGAGAGGGGATAGGGGAGGAGTGTGGAGACGAGAGGGGAGGGGAGGGATAGGGATTGGGGAGAGGGGAGGGGAGGGGAGGGCAGAGAGGGGGAGCAGAGGAGAGGGGGAGGGAGGGATAGGGGAGGAGTGAGGAGAGGAGAAGAGAGGGATAGGGGAGAGATGGGGAGCAGAGAAGAGGGGATAGGGGAGGAGTGTGGAGAGGAGAGGGCAGGGGAGGGATAAGGAAGGAGTGAGAAGAGAGAGAGGGAGGGATAGGGGAGGAGTGAGGAGAGCAGAGGAGAGGGCAGGGGAGGGATAAGGAAGGAGTGAGTAGAGAGAGAGGGAGGGATAGGGGAGGAGTGAGGAGAAGACAGGAGATGAGAGGGGAGGAGAGGAGGGGAGGGATAGGGGAGAGGAGAGATGGGGAGCAGAGGAGAGGGGATAGGGGAGGAGTGTGGAGACGAGAGGGGAGGGGAGGGATAGGGATTGGGGAGAGGGGAGGGGAGGGCAGAGAGGGGGAGCAGAGGAGAGGGGGAGGGAGGGATAGGGGAGGAGTGAGGAGAGGAGAGGGCTAGGGGAGAGGAGAGATGGGGAGCAGAGAAGAGGGGATAGGGGAGGAGTGTGGAGAGGAGAGGGGAGGGGAGGGATAGGGATTGGGGAGAGGGGAGGGGAGGGCAGAGAGGGGGAGCAGAGGAGAGGGGGAGGGATAGGGGAGGAAAAAGGAGATGAGAGGGGAGGGGGAAGAAAGAAGAGAGATGGGAGAGGGGGAGGAGTGAGGGGAGAGGGGGAGAAGAGAAGAGAGGGGAGGAGTGAGGAGAAGAGAGGGATCATGTATTGTTGTTGTTATTCTAATTCTTCTTGTTTGTTGCCCCCAGGTCTCCAGTAATGACAAGGCCCCCACAGTGATCAGTAAAGCCCTGGAGAAGCACAACCAGGATCCCAGTAAAGCATCCCAGTATGAACTAGTCCAGGTGCTGCCCGAGGGGAAAGGTGAGCCCTCCGACCTTCGACCCCCCACCCCCACCCCCACCCCCAGTACAGCTGGTACCCCAGAGTGCATCCATGAACCGGTCAGCAATCCTGTTCAGTTTGACACGACAGCAGAGTTCCTTGGTTTACTGCATTCTTCCAAAGTTTAGTTTCAGTTTTACTTTTATTTCAAATGAATACAATGAAAATGACTGCTGTCTCTGTTCTTTTAATACATCTTTTCTTCCTTTCCTCCTCTCTCCTCTCTCTCTCTCTCTGCCCCCCTCTCTCCCCTCTTCTCTCTCTCTCTCTGTCCCCCTCTCACCCCTCTCTCCCTTCCTATCTCTCTTCCTCCTTCCCTCCCCCTCTCACCAGAATTGACGATACCCAGTACAGGAAATGTTTTCTATGCGATGACATCATCAAGCGTGGACTTCCTGTTGCGCAAGAAGGGCATGGCCTCGCCCCAGGTTCGACCAGTGAGCTCGGATGTGAGTGCCACCTTCCCGCGAATCAAATCCAAGGGGCTGAAAATCGCGCGTGCATTCTTCTGACCTCACTTCCTGTCTGCTGAGCCATCATCGCAGGCGTGTAATCTGTGAACTCTGACCTCCAGTCCGTATTGACAGTACCTGACTGACCCAGCAAGCGGAGGAGGAGGAGGAGGAGGAGGAGGAGGAGGAGGAGGAAGAGGAGGAGTCACAGACTCACTGCGAGAAGAATAAGAAGCAGTGCTGACCAGGCCTGACCCTGAGACTGCTGCTGAACTTCATGAGATCAGAGCCAATCATAATCCAAGAAACTGAGACAAACACTGAGACACACACTGAGACTCACACACACTGAAACACACACTGATACACAGAGACACACACTGAGACTCACACACACTGAGACACACACTGATACACAGAGACACAGACTGAGACACACACTGAGACACATACTGATACACACACACGCACACTGAGAAACACACTGAGACACATACTGAGACACACACACACGCACACTGAGAAACACACTGAGACACATACTGAGACACACACACACACTGAGACACACACTGATACACAGAGACACAGACTGAGACACACACACACACACACTGAGAAACACACTGAGACACATACTGAGACACACACACACACTGAGACACATACTGATATACAGAGACACACACTGAGACACATACTGAGACACATACTGATACAGAGACACACTGAGAAACACACTGAGACACACACTGAGACACGGACACACAGATGCACACACAGACACACTGATACACAGAGACACACACACACACACACACAGAGACACACACAGAGACACACACTGAGATACACAGATACAAACGAGACACACACAGATGCACAGACAAACACACAGATACACACACAACCACTGAAACACACACTGGTACACGGACACACAGATGCACACACAACCACTGAAACACACACTGACACACAGACACAAATACACACACACAGACACACACTGACACACAGATTCTTACAGACACACACAAACACTTTGCAATAACGAGCGGTTGAGTCTTGCCGCTCTCTCTCTCTATGCAATCGGAGTGACTCTGGGTCAGAACCCCGCTGGACAGGCCCGCAGGGACAGAGGCTTCTAGTCTGCAGTAGTTAGCTGGACTCTGCAGTTTGTTAAGAGGAGTCGATGCCCTTGGCTCTGGCACTCACCGTGATGAGCCGCATCGAGGCACTTTGAACGTCACACACTAAAACTAAACAAAGAACTTTATATGAGAATGCTTGAGGACTGTGTGTTTATTAATAATGACCATGTTTGCTTCTGTTTATCAAATAATGTGCAATGCAGGCAGACAGACTGGTGCACTACACTGTCACAATGTCTGTATATTACTGAGGGGCAATGGTAGTGGAGGGCAGCTACAATGCATGAGTCCCACAGTACCTTAACTTCACCCTTCCCAAATGATCTTCAAAGGTAATGCAGACAGTGGCACTACAGTGGCAATAACGGTTCTGTGTTATACAAAGGGGCAACGGCAGCACAAGTATAGGGCAGCTACAATGGGGTGAGGCTGGTAGAATGGGATCGCAGTGTGCCAGCTGTTGTAGAATTCAGAAAGTTAAAGTTTGTTATCTGACTTCTGTTTATACATCCATGAGTAGAAATAATTGTGATTCCGAACTCTGTTGCAGATTTCAACAAAGATATTTTATTAGATAGAGTAGTGCAGCTGGGGGTGCTCTCGTTTCCTTAAGTGAATGTAACATCAAAGCCTCCACAGGAAACCAGAATGTAAGGAAGGAATTGTAATTCTTTTGAAGGTTTTAGCCCCAGAATGTTATCTCTGAGAAAACACGGGATCTCCTTTAAATTGCCATATGATGCATTTTAAAGCTTTCCCCTTGCCATCTGCCCTTCCTCCTCCAGCAATTAATATTAAACTCAAAACTGTCTAACCAACTGACTAACTAAATCTAAAACTCAGTTAATTTTGTAAACTATAGTTTCTCGTTAAGTGTATGTTTCTCCAACAGGTATCCCCTTCCTAAATGGTCTTCCATCGCAATGCAGACAGCCAGTGGCACTACAATAATTCTTCTGTATAATATTGTTCAGGTGTGTTATTGAAATGAGCAGGTAGGTGCAGGAGGTTGAGAAACCCCTGCTAAATCTGCTGTGAATGAACTGAATCTCATCACAGCATCAATACGTCTCACCTGTGAGTCTGCAGGGTTACTAATAGGAGTTTGAACAATCAGCTCCCTGGTAAATCTGCTGTGAATGAACTGAATCTCATCACAGCATCAATACGTCTCACCTGGGAGTCTGCAGGGTTACTAATAGGAGTTTGAACAATCAGCTCCTTGGTAAATCTGCTCTGAATGAACTGATTCCCATCATACACAGAAAGAGTACTTGGAACTGCAAACGTAAGTCAAAAAGGAAGTTAGAAAGGCCAGGAGAGAGATAGAAATGAACATTGCTAAGGGGCTAAAACCAATTCCAAAATGTTTTTCCAATATTATAACAGCAAGAGAACATTCAAAGAGGAGGTTAAATGTCTAAGCGATACAAATGGCAAAATCATAGATGAAGAAAAAAAAATAGCAAATATATTAAATGATTTCTTTTCACAGGTTTTTACAAAGGAGGACACGGACAACATGCCCCACATGTCAAACTGTTCCTATGCAGTTTTAAATAACTTTAGCATAACAGAGGCAGAAGTGTTAAAGGGACTAGGAGCTCTTAAAATAAACAATTCCCCTGGACCGGATGAGATCCTCTCAATAGTACTCAAAGAAGTTATTTACAAACCGCTAACCAAGATCATGCAACAGTCTCTTGACACAGGGGTTGTACCGACAGACTGGAAAATTACAAACGTAATACCGATCCACAAAAAGGGAGACAAAACCGAACCAGGTAACTACAGACCAATAAGCCTGACTTCTATTATATGTAAACTTATGGAAAATATAATAAGATCCAAAATGAGAAAATTACCTATATGGTAACAGTATCCTGGGAGACAGTCAGCATGGTTTTAAGAAAGGGAGATCGTGTCTAACTAACCTGCTTGATTTTTTTGAGGATGCAACATTGAAAATGGATAACTGCAAAGCATACGACATGGTTTATTTAGATTTCCAGAAAGCTTTTGACAACGTCCCGCATAAAAGATTAATTCTCAAACTGAACGCAGTAGGGATTCAAGGAAATGCATGCACATGGATTAGGGAGTGGTTAACACGTAGAAAACAGAAAGTACTGATTAGAGGAGAAACCTCAAAATGGAGCGAGGTAACCAGTGGTGTACCACAGGGATCAGTATTAGGCCTCTGCTATTCCTAATCTACATTCATGATTTAGATTCTGGTATAGTAAGCAAACTTGTTAAATTTGCAGACGACACAAAAATAGGAGGAGTGGCAAACACTGTTGCAGCAGCAAAGGTCATTCAAAATGATCTAGACAGCATTCAGAACTGGGCAGACACATGGCAAATGATATTTAATAGAGAGAAGTGTAAGGTACTGCACACAGGAAATAAAAATGTGCATTATAAATATCATATGGGATATACTGAAATTGAAGAAGGAATCTATGAAAAGGACCTAGGAGTTTATGTTGACTCGGAAATGTCTTCATCTAGACAATGTGGGGAAGCTATAAAAAAGGCCAACAAGATGCTCAGATATATTGTGAAAAGTGTTGAATTTAAATCAAGGGAAGTAATGTTAAAACTTTACAATGCATTAGTAAGACCTCACCTAGAATATTGTGTTCAGTTCTGGTCACCTCGTTACGAAAAGGATATTGCTGCTCTAGAAAGAGTGCAAAGAAGAGCAACCAGAATTATCCCAGGTTTAAAAGGCATGTCGTATGCAGACAGGCTAAAATAATTGAATCTATTCAGTCTTGAACAAAGAAGACTACATGGTGATCTGATTCAAGCATTTAAAATCCTAAAAGGTATAGACATTGTCGACCCAGGGGACTTTTTCAACCTGAAAAAAGAAACAAGGACCAGGGGTCACAAATGGAGATTAGATAAAGGGGCATTCAGAACAGAAAATAGGAGGCACTTCTTTACATCATACATCTCTCTATTGTGAACTGGACATCACACTGACATCACACTGACATCACACTGACACAGCGTGACATCACAACAAAATCCTGACATCAGACTGACACAGCCTGACATCACACTGACACAGCATGACATCATGGCTAAGGTACATAAGCTGGACTGGGTTGCAATGCGTGTTTGTGACTGGTGAATAAGCAACTGGATTCTTGATCTTCAGGATTTCTCTGCGTTGTTAGTCTCCCTCAACGTAACCTATCAATTTACAGATGTGTCAGCATCATCTTTGGAAGGTAAATCCATGTCATAAATACAATATTCTGTGTTTGGAGAGTCTGGATGCTTTGTGTTGCTATAGTAAGGTGATCAATAACGGTTGCCATATTATCGTTTCTTTATAGTTTTAAAAACATATTTTTGGACGTTCTTTTTGTTTTTACATTTTTTAAGGAGTGTGTCTGTCGACTTGGAAAGGGAGAACGCAAGAGACTGAGAAAGGAAGAGTTACAGAAAAAAAGAAACGGTAACAGCCTAGTACTAGTGTGAGGAGACTGTGAATGCGGCACGACTGCGGGCCAGATGAGCTGCATACCTGCCATTTTTACACTTTAAACAATCAGAAACACGCCCTGATTTTAAATGTAATGCGCAAAAATACTTGTCTGCCTCACCTAAAACTACGTCTCCCAGAATGCAATGTCTTCAGTTACAAGGAAACCGTACACAAGAAAAAAACAATAGAACACACATTATCCAATCTCTGGCTAGCCCTGTTGTCTTTGCAGCCAATCACAGTAAGAATAAGAATAATCCGAAGCTACACAGGTTGAAGTGCAACCATCGTCAGAGGCAAGCGCTAAAAAAGGTGCCTACAATATTAAACAAACAGTTTTTTAACTTATTAATGCATTTCCTAATTTATCTGTATGGCTTACCTTTATATTTAAGTTTTAACATGTGTGACGGACATATTCAATGTACATCACCATTCCATATGGTGCCGACCCCTGGAATGGTGTGGTTGTACAGCAGCTCAAAGTAGGGTTGGCAATGCGGCCGGGAGCCCGAGCGGAGCCTGACACTTTTCTGAGCTGAGCTCCGGAGCTGGAGCGGAGCTGGAGCTGGGGATGCTGGAGCTGGGGCTGCTGGACCCGGAGCAGACCTGGAGCTGGGGATGCTGGAGCCAGAGCAGAGCTGGAGCTGGGGATGCTGGAGCCGGAGCGGAGCTGGAGCTGGGGATGCTGGAGCCGGAGCGGAGCTGGAGCTGGGGATGCTGGAGCTGGGGCTGCTGGACCCGGAGCAGACCTTGAGCTGGGGATGCTGGAGCCAGAGCAGAGCTGGAGCTGGGGATGCTGGAGCCGGAGCGGAACTGGAGCTGGGGATGCTGGAGCCGGAGCAGACCTGGAGCTGGGGATGCTGGAGCCAGAGCAGAGCTGGAGCTGGGGATGCTGGAGCCGGAGCGGAGCTGGAGCTGGGGATGCTGGAGCTGGGGCTGCTGGACCCGGAGCAGACCTTGAGCTGGGGATGCTGGAGCCAGAGCAGAGCTGGAGCTGGGGATGCTGGAGCCGGAGCGGAACTGGAGCTGGGGATGCTGGAGCCGGAGCAGACCTGGAGCTGGGGATGCTGGAGCCAGAGCAGAGCTGGAGCTGGGGATGCTGGAGCCGGAGCGGAACTGGAGCTGGGGATGCTGGAGCCGGAGCGGAGCTGGAGCTGGGGATGCTGGAGCTGGGGATGCTGGAGCTGAAGATGCTGGAGCCAGAGCGGAGCTGGAGATGCTGGAGCCAGAGCAGAGCAGGAGCTGGGGATGCTGGAGCCAGAGCAGAGCTGGAGCTGGGGATGCTGGAGCCAGAGCAGAGCTGGAGCTGGGGATGCTGGAGCCGGAGCGGAGCTGGAGCTGGGGATGCTGGAGCCAGAGTGGAGCTGGAGCTGGAGATGCTGGAGCCAGAGCAGAGCAGGAGCTGGGGATGCTGGAGCCAGAGCAGAGCAGGAGCTGGGGATGCTGGAGCCAGAGTGGAGCTGGAGCTGGGGATGCTGGAGCCGGAGCGGAGCTGGAGATGCTGGAGCCAGAGCAGAGCAGGAGCTGGGGATGCTGGAGCCAGAGCAGAGCTGGAGCTGGGGATGCTGGAGCCAGAGCAGAGCTGGAGCTGGGGATGCTGGAGCCGGAGCGGAGCTGGAGCTGGGGATGCTGGAGCCAGAGTGGAGCTGGAGCTGGAGATGCTGGAGCCAGAGCAGAGCAGGAGCTGGGGATGCTGGAGCCAGAGCAGAGCAGGAGCTGGGGATGCTGGAGCCAGAGTGGAGCTGGAGCTGGGGATGCTGGAGCCGGAGCGGAGCTGGAGCTGGGGATGCTGGAGCCGGAGCGGAGCTGGAGCTGGGGATGCTGGAGCCGGAGCGGAGCTGGAGCTGGGGATGCTGGAGCCAGAGTGGAGCTGGAGCTGGGGATGCTGTAGCCGGAGCGGAGCTGGAGCTGGGGATGCTGGAGCCAGAGTGGAGCTGGAGCTGGGGATGCTGGAGCCGGAGCGGAGCTGGAGCTGGAGATGCTGGAGCCAGAGCGGAGCTGGAGCTGGGGATGCTGGAGCCGGAGCGGAGCTGGAGCTGGGGATGCTGGAGCTGGGGATGCTGGAGCTGAAGATGCTGGAGCCAGAGCGGAGCTGGAGATGCTGGAGCCAGAGCAGAGCAGGAGCTGGGGATGCTGGAGCCAGAGCAGAGCTGGAGCTGGGGATGCTGGAGCCAGAGCAGAGCTGGAGCTGGGGATGCTGGAGCCGGAGCGGAGCTGGAGCTGGGGATGCTGGAGCCAGAGTGGAGCTGGAGCTGGAGATGCTGGAGCCAGAGCAGAGCAGGAGCTGGGGATGCTGGAGCCAGAGCAGAGCAGGAGCTGGGGATGCTGGAGCCAGAGTGGAGCTGGAGCTGGGGATGCTGGAGCCGGAGCGGAGCTGGAGATGCTGGAGCCAGAGCAGAGCAGGAGCTGGGGATGCTGGAGCCAGAGCAGAGCTGGAGCTGGGGATGCTGGAGCCAGAGCGGAGCTGGAGCTGGGGATGCTGGAGCCGGAGCGGAGCTGGAGCTGGGGATGCTGGAGCCAGAGTGGAGCTGGAGCTGGGGATGCTGGAGCCGGAGCGGAGCTGGAGCTGGGGATGCTGGAGCCGGAGCGGAGCTGGAGCTGGGGATGCTGGAGCCGGAGCGGAGCTGGAGCTGGGGATGCTGGAGCCAGAGTGGAGCTGGAGCTGGGGATGCTGTAGCCGGAGCGGAGCTGGAGCTGGGGATGCTGGAGCCAGAGTGGAGCTGGAGCTGGGGATGCTGGAGCCGGAGCGGAGCTGGAGCTGGAGATGCTGGAGCCAGAGCGGAGCTGGAGCTGGGGATGCTGGAGCCGGAGCGGAGCTGGAGCTGGGGATGCTGGAGCTGGGGATGCTGGAGCTGAAGATGCTGGAGCCAGAGCGGAGCTGGAGATGCTGGAGCCAGAGCAGAGCTGGAGCTGGGGATGCTGGAGCCGGAGCAGAGCTGGAGCTGGGGATGCTGGAGCCAGAGCGGAGCTGGAGCTGGGGATGCTGGAGCTGGAGCGGAGCTGGAGCTGGGGATGCTGGAGCCAGAGTGGAGCTGGAGCTGGAGATGTTGGAGCCAGAGCAGAGCAGGAGCTGGGGATGCTGGAGCCAGAGCAGAGCAGGAGCTGGGGATGCTGGAGCCAGAGCGGAGCTGGAGCTGGGGATGCTGGAGCCGGAGCGGAGCTGGAGCTGGGGATGCTGGAGCTGGGGATGCTGGAGCCGGAGCAGAGCTGGAGCTGGGGATGCTGGAGCCAGAGCGGAGCTGGAGCTGGGGATGCTGGAGCTGGGGATGCTGGAGCTGAAGATGCTGGAGCCAGAGCGGAGCTGGAGATGCTGGAGCCAGAGCAGAGCAGGAGCTGGGGATGCTGGAGCCAGAGCAGAGCTGGAGCTGGGGATGCTGGAGCCAGAGCGGAGCTGGAGCTGGGGATGCTGGAGCCAGAGTGGAGCTGGAGCTGGAGATGCTGGAGCCAGAGCAGAGCAGGAGCTGGGGATGCTGGAGCCAGAGCAGAGCAGGAGCTGGGGATGCTGGAGCTGGGGATGCTGGAGCCAGAGCAGACCTGGAGCTGGGGATGCTGGAGCCAGAGCAGAGCAGGAGCTGGGGATGCTGGAGCCAGAGCAGAGCAGGAGCTGGGGATGCTGGAGCTGGGGATGCTGGAGCCGGAGCAGAGCTGGAGCTGGGGATGCTGGAGCTGGGGATGCTGGAGCCTTAGCAGACCTGGAGCTGAGGCTGGGGATGCTGGAGCTGGGGATGCTGGACCCGGAGCAGACCTGGAGCTGGGGATGCTGGAGCCAGAGCAGAGCTGGAGCTGGCTATGCTGGAGCCGGAGCGGAGCTGGAGCTGGGGATGCTGGAGCTGGGGATGCTGGAGCCGGAGCGGAGCTGGAGCTGGAGATGCTGGAGCCAGAGCAGAGCAGGAGCTGGGGATGCTGGAGTTGGGGATGCTGGAGCCAGAGCAGACCTGGAGCTGGAGCTGGGAATGCTGGAGCCGGAGGGGAGCTGGAGCTGGGGATGCTGGAGCCGGAGCGGAGCTGGAGCTGGGGATGCTGGAGCCGGAGCGGAGCTGGAGCTGGGGATGCTGGAGCCGGAGCGGAGCTGGAGCTGGGGATGCTGGGGCCGGAGCAGAGCTGGAGCTGGGTCACTGGAGTGCTGCGGAGAATGGCGCCAGAGCTGAGGTTCTGGAGCAGCTCCACTATTTCCTGCCTTTTACATTTTAAATTATTCAGTTTATTCAATTATTCCGTTTTGGTCATTGCTTTGTGTCTACCAATTGATAGATGGCTAAAATATATCAAAGTTGGATAATGTTCTTTACTGAAGTTAGGAAAATTGAATTGAAAGGCAGCTCAGCTGTCAAATTTTCATACCTTGGTAGTTCTATGGGGCTCATTTACGAAAGGGCACCGCATGTGGAGTTCACGCGCACGGAAATGAATGATCCTGACGTGCACAGTATTTGGCTAATTTACATACCATACCGTGCACACTACATGTATAGTGAGCGATAATTTAATGTGCACGATAATGTCAGAGACTTACCCGTGACCACGGTGATATAAAAAGCACCAGCAGTCCAGGCATATCTTTTGGTCAGTAGCTTATTGTGAAGGTGGAAGTGGCTTACATTGACCGAAAATGAGCAATCAACAGACACAGCACTCAGCAGAATTCACACAGGAGAGAAACCGTATCGCTGCTCTGACTGTGGGAAGAGTTTCCACATTAAACAAGGCCTTCAAATACACCAGCGAACTCACACAGCAGAGAAACTCTGACTGTGAGAAGAGTTTCAGAAAGTCCGGAACCCTGAAAACAGACCAGCTAATTCACACAGGAGAGAAACCTTAAAGACTATTTTGAATGGGACTTTTCACTGGGGGCTGTTAACCTTGCATTATGAATCCCTGTGTGATTACTGTTTTGTGTATCGCTCTTTAGAGCTTGAATTTTAAATGGTCAAAATGCTCTTCAGCTCTCTTGCACTGTGATTGTGTCAGGAAGTGGGCGGAGACGCGGACACGTCACAAGAGGCTTCTCTGCTGTCAGTTTAACTCAGGCTGTCAATGCAGTCAGTGCCTGGGAGCGGGAATATGCAGAAAGGAAACTATTCTGCCCCTCATCTGGTGGACGAGTCAGGAGAAATTGATAACTCAATCAATCGATGGTATTGGGGGGAACCAGCAGCACAGTGCCATCTTGTGGCAAAATAAAAAGTGCGTCCTAGAGGTGTGTTTCAACTCCACTTTCTGTCTTGTGTCCAGTGAATTCCCACACCCTCCCACATGTAGTGTCAGAGTGGGATTCACTGGCACTGTCCACCTACAGCAGTGCAAACCATGGATGCAATACAATTCACGGTCATGATGGACCTTCTGAAATTGCTCGAGATCTTTTGTACCGGGTTGAAAAATTACCCCAGACGGAGGAAGTGCGTCACCAGTTGTTCATTCCACAGCCCTTTAAAGAGGATTTGTTGCAATTGGCTGACGCTATTCCTCTGTCTGGTCATCTGGGAAGGGACAAGACCAAAGTGAGGCTTGTGACATGGTTCTATTGGCTGGAGCTGGATGGTGATGTCCGGCATTTTTGTGAATGCTGTGACGAGTGCCAGAAGGCCATGAGTGGAAGCTCCGTTTGAGCGTATTGGAGTAGATATAGTTGGACCGCTAGAGAGGAGTGCGGCAGGATACACACACCTATTGGTCATTTTGGATTACACTACGCTTTATCCAGAGGCCATTCCCCTCCAATCTGCGTCTGCTAAATCTGTTGCCAACAAACTAGCGAAGGTTTTTTTTCCGGGTTGTGATCCCCAAGGAGATACTGACTGACCAAGGCACCAACTATATGTCCTGGCTAGTCCGCGGAACATGTAAACTTTTGGGGATTAAGATCATTCAGACCTTGGTTTACCATCCTCAGACTGATGGTCTTGTGGAGAGTTTTAATAAGACCCTCAAAAACATGTTGCACGGATTTATTAATAGTGATGTCTTGTGTACATATATACATACATGTTTTCTTTTTGTGGGGATCTGACTCCATGAAGTTTTAGTTTTTCTTTGTATACAGCAACTCAACTTGAAAAATCTTAATAATCTTGGCAACTTAAAAATAATTAATTGAAATGCTGAAACTGAAAAAAGCAGAAATGGTTCCATACAATCCAGTGTCTAGAGCAAGTACTGGATATACACTGATGACACATAAACACTGTAAATGGTGGGATTTATACCAGGTTAAATAAACATGGTAAATGGTAAATGGTGGTATTATACCATGGTAAATGGTGAACATGGTAAACCATGGCACTTCTACTATGCTAACTGCAAAAATCCTATGGTATATTTACTCTATTTTTTTACCATGTAAACTTGAATAAGGGAGACCTTTTCTTCCCCCTCCTCCTCCCATCGCTGATCTCTCTATCTCTATTCCTCTTGAATCCCCCACCCTCTCTCCCTCCTCATCCACCAAGAACCTCAGTGTCACCCTCGACCCCTCCCTCTCCTACTCTCAGCACATCTCTACTCTGGCACGCTCCTGTCGCTTCTTCCTCAACAACATACGCAGAATTTGCCCCTTCCTCACTGATTACTTGTGACAGAGATCGAATGATTCTTGGTGTTAGATCTCCCTCTCGATCTGTGAGGGCACGATGTAAGAGGAACAGAGTACCCTTAACTAAATGGCACGACAAGTTATTCCTTAGGGTAGGTCATTTAGGAAAGGGGCAGAGCTACAGTATCCAAACTCAATGACCCAGACGTGAAACGGTGTGGCATCCGAGGATTGGAGGAGCGGATGCGCTCGTTAACCTAGGGGTCATGAGCAAGGATATAAATAGGGGACGTAGCGGACGTGATCTGTTGTTTTTGTGAATGGTTAGAAAACAACCTAAAAAGGAGTCCCTGCATTTAAAAACCATGAGTGTTCTGTTAGTCTGTCTTGTAAACGTTGTTTGTTTGTTTCGTTTGTCTAAAAGATTACTAACACGATCCGGAGCTGCAACCACAGGCCAGCATTAAACCCGGACACCAGCACTTCACTTTCCACTGAGAACTGTCTTTTCACCACAAGCACTTAATTCACGCACCGTAGGAACTGTGTCTGTGTCTTTGTGTTTTGTGTGGGCGATAAAACTGGACTTTTTGGTTGTGGATCAAACCCGTAAGATTTTACAAAACCGAAGTGATACACACCGCTGTAATCACTTCCAGCATTATTATTTAGAGGTGTTTGCCATAAGGCTCTGGACATTGTAGTCTTTTCTCGATAAACACCCTTGCACCTTTTCTTATTTCTCTGTGTGATTTGTACCTGCACTGCACTCACCTGTATCCACTCACCACTTTGCCACACTACTCCACACAGCTCCATGTCCTGGTACTGTCCCATCTAGACTACTGCAACTCCCTCCTGGCCGGCCTCCCTGCTTCCGTTATCCGTCCGCTCCAGCTCATCCAAAACTCTGCTGCTCGCCTTGTCTTTTCCCTTCCTTGTTTCTCCCACACTACACCGCTGCTCTGTTCTCTGCACTGGCTCCCTATCGCTGCTTGCAGCTCACCCAATTCTAAACTGTTGTTCTCGTCTATCGCTGTCTTGACCTTTCTGCTCCCTGCAGAGCTACTGATGGGCAGAAGACTGCGCACACCTGTACCCGTTCTCTCATCCCATCTGGACCCTAAATGGACAGATCTTGCCAAGCTCAGAAAGAAAGGGGAGCATATCAAAACATGTCACGTGAAGAATTTTAATCAACAGCACTGAGCAAGAGATCTGGAAAAATTGCAGAACGGAGATTACCTCTGGGTGAGTGACACAATGGAAAAAGGGACAGTGTTAAACCATGCAGTTACCCCTCGCTCCTACTTTATTAACACGTCCAGAGGAGTGGTCCGGCGCAACCTACATCACTTGAAAAAAAGAATATTGCTGCTCTAGAAAGAGTGCAAAGAAGAGCAACCAGAATTATTCCGGGTTTAAAAAGCATGTCGTATGCAGACAGGCTAAAAGAATTGAATCTATTCAGTCTTGAACAAAGAAGACTACGCTGCGATCTGATTCAAGCATTCAAAATCCTAAAAGGTATAGACAATGTTGACCCAGGGGACTTTTTTGACCTGAAAAAAGAAACAAGGACCAGGGGTCACAAATGGAGATTAGATAAAGGGGCATTCAGAACAGAAAATAGGAGGCACTTTCTTACACAGAGAATTGTGAGGGTCTGGAACCAACTCCCCAGTAATGTTGTTGAAGCTGACACCCTGGGATCCTTCAAGCTGCTTGATGAGATTTTGGGATCAATAAGCTACTAACAACCAAACGAGCAAGATGGGCTGAATGGCCTCCTCTCATTTGTAAACTTTCTTATGTTCTTATGTTCTTGTGATGCTAACTCCTACTGCTCCGACTGGAACTTCTGATCAAGAAGCCAAGACCGCAGAGGACACTTCAGGAACGGTGGTCAGCAAAGATCCGTCTGATGCTCCGTCCTGAAGCGATATCCATCCAGAGAGAGAGACATCCACCACAGCACATGGTGGACTTTGTGACATAATAACAGGTACATTTAGATAACACTGATTGAGTTATTCAGGAGCAGAGTAATCCCCACACTCTGCAGGAGGTTTGGGCAGTCTACCCCATCCTTCTATAGTTTAGTTAAAATACACTGTTATCCTGTTTGCAGTGTGGTTCTGTTAAAAAAAAAAAGGTATGGACAATGGGGGGTAAATAGGAAAACAATAATATGCCAATTAGTATAGTTTTCTTCAGCTCAGAAAGGGAGGTGTAATAGTAGTTAGCAGTGGTACGATTGTGCCACCTACTGGAGGCTGGAGAGAAATGTCAAGGTGGCCACTGTGAATAAAACATACTGTGTGTTGAACCCGAGCGCTTCTGTCTGATTATATATATATATTTATTCCATACCAACACACCACACGCTGCCTAACCTCATTACTGTACGTAATGTGCAGGAATAATGTGCGCACGTGTACGTAATCACACTGAAGCCTGCGTGTACGTAACCACACTGAAGCCTGCGTGTACATAACCACACTGAAGCCTGTGTGTACGTAACCACACTGAAGCCTGCGTGTACGTAACAACACTGAAGCCTGCGTGTACGTAACCACACTGAAGCCTGCGTGCACGTGTACGTAACCACACTGAAGCCTGCGTGCACGTGTACGTAACCACACTGAAGCCTGCGTGTACATAACCACACTGAAGCCTGCGTGTACATAACCACACTGAAGCCTGCGTGTACGTAACCACACTTAAGTCTGCGTGTACGTAACCACACTGAAGCCTGCGTGTACATAACCACACTGAAGTCTGCGTGTACGTAACCACACTGAAGCCAGCTTGCTTATGAAAATGTTTGTTTAAATGTTTTATTCCTTCTTGTGTTGATGCTTATAATTTTGGTTCCATGATTTCTAACTTCTATATTTTTCTTAGTTTTGTTAACCTTAATAAATGTAATCATTTTTATCTGTTGAGTTTCGTTTTGCTTGCTAGGATACTAAAGTAAGCATGTGATTGATCTGAGATCCTTAAACCTGTATTAATTATACTAAAATGTAACAGATAGATATCAAATATATCAACTGCAAGGAATCGGAATCAAGATAAATAAATACATACACACAAAAAGAAAGGAATGCGGAACAGAGGAAAAAACATCCTAAATAACATTAGTGAAGAAGTACCTAACAATCAGGTGCACAACAGAAAGCATTTCAAAGAGAAGATCACTGAGGGTCATGAAGTGGACACAGCATGTCATGTATCTGCTAAAACATTAACAGCCTCACAGAAAGCATTACTATGCAAGGAGCTCGAGGTTTTTCTACAGCAAGAAGATACATAAATAAGGATCAGTTAATAACAGAATTCAAAGAATGGGAAAGATGAATGAGGCTAGAGGAATACTTTTATGATGACACACACACAGAGTCAGAATATGGGTGAAACATGGAATACAAATGAAATGAAAGCACCATTGGACTCCTCCACAGGGAGAAACACATGGTTGGATGTGTATATTGAAGCAGTTAGAAATGAAATAGTAACAGGCTAAGAAGTAAAGGTAAACTCAGTTTAACTACCAATGAAGAGACTCACCCCCAAGTGTTTAGTTTAGGATCAAACGTCTTCCATTAATTGTAATTGTGATATAAACAGAATGCTACTGAGGGGAAACCTGTACTGTCTCAGTCTTTTTTCTGTGTTGACCAATCATGTAGATAATACATGAAGGGTTGTGTCCACTGCCTCCCAATGCAGGAGTTAGGATATGTTGCAGTGGAGCTGCACTGACTCATGCTGGAGGCTCATTGCACCATTATTAACATATGAATGCAGTGTCCAGTGTAATAAGAGATTAGAGAAGACTGTTGCTAGACTGTTGTAGTGTTTTATTATGATGATGATGATGATGATGTCAGTGCTCTGTGCAGTAAAGGGTTACCTGGAGGTGTTTTGTGCAACCGGTCCCTGGTTTTCATGAATTGTGACTGATGACATTTAGAATGAATTAAAAACACACAAAACAAATACACTGACTGGCTTCTTTAATATCACATTAAAAACCACTGGCTTCAGTACTCCCCCCTGGGTTAGCCCAGGGCAGGCTTGAGGCACAGAGACTGAACTGCTCCCTCCCACTAAGAAACAGAAAGAGTGCTCCCTCCTAACAAGGATACAGATTGACAGTATATGCTCACACAGCTGCTTCACTGAGGAATACAAACATGTCATGTGACCGAGGCAGCTCATAATGACGTATTAAAAGGGTGCCTGCTGCAGACATTTAAGACACAGCGTCGTTTCAAAGACAACAACAACAACAACAACAATAACGACACCAGTCAGAAGTTAACAACCCGACCGAGCCCCGCGGAGTTGTATTTAATTTATTTATAAATGGTGTTGGGCTCCCGTTGACAAGGCGTGGACGACAACAACAGTAAGTTGTGTTGTTTGTGACGCAGCGGTGTTGCGGAGACAGAATGAACAATCTTTGGTGTGCCTCCACAATACGGCCGATTCAATTTCCATTACAACTCAGACCTGTGACAGAAATCCTCTGCCTGCTGCTATTTTACTGTTAGCCGCAGGTTTTCAGCACGGTCCATGCTTTTTGTGTGCAGCACAGGCAGGTGATGTTCTCGGTATGGGTGACCAGCTTTCCAAAGCTCAACACCGGGACACACTTAAATAATTTACACGTCTAATGTGTTAACCATTTAAATATAGTTTATTTAAATAGCCATCCTCTCTCTCGTGGTATTATCGGCCTTTTCGTTGTTGATGTGGTTTAACCTGCTGAACTCGGATGCGCGCAACCTCTCGATGCTCTCCTAGTGTCTGGGATAAATCCCGACTGAACTGAACAGATACTGTACGAAACTACACGTGATTGTAGATTCATATTGAATATAAACCACGTGAAAACGCATTGCGCGCTGAGAGATAAGCACGTCTGTCTGTGTTAATGACTTTATAAAACAATGTTCTTGATTAAGCCCTGGTCACACCAGAACGAAAAACGGCTCCGATATATTGTACAGCAAATGCAATCAGCTTTTTAGTACACATGCCCACTTTTGTTTCCAGCAAGATGAGGAACATTAAGAAACACTTAATAAATAAGTAAATAAATAAGGGTCATAGGGGGTACGCAGGACGACTCAGAAATGCACAAATAAAAATGAAAGAGAAAATAATGATCTTGAATTTTTTTTACTGTATATATTCTCTAAACCACGATACTTATTTAATACTTGTTTAGCAGCTCAAAGTTAACCAATTTAAAAGACTAATTTCAACTTGTATCAGTGAAGCACAGTGTTTCTGCAGTTAGAAGTATAGGGCAGCAGTGTGGAGTAGTGGTTAGGGCTCTGGACTCTTGACCGGAGGGTCGTGGGTTCAATCCCAGGTGGGGGACATTGCTGCTGTACCCTTGAGCAAGGTACTTTACCTAGATTGCTCCAGTAAAAACCCAACTGTATAAATGGGTAATGGTATGTAAAAATATTGTGTAAAAAAACAATGTGATATCTTGTAACAATTGTAAGTCGCCCTGGATAAGGGCGTCTGCTAAGAAATAAATAATAATAAAAATATAAATGCTCTGGTAAACATTAAGGCATTGTCGACTCTTCTATATGCTTTTAGTACTCACACACACACACACACACACACACACACATATATATATATATATATATATATATATATATATATATATATATATATATATATATAAAGGTGCATTGTTCCCCCAAAAATCAGTATTTTGGAGAAATGTATTAACTTGCATCCAGTTCAGCCTTACTGTATTTAATGCTGTTTTGAGATTACTGATGCTTTTGCCACAGTGCGCACACATCAATGCCATTTCAAGGAAACATCGAAATTAGTGACCAGAGCAAAAAATGTGTATCATCCTTGCAGGCAAAAGTGGAGGTGTTGAAAGCGATGGAAAATGCAGCACCGTACAAGAAAAAGAAAGATGCTGCTGCAGATTTCAACATTCCCACAAGCACTTTGAAAACCGTTCTGAAATAACGGGATACAATAATACAGGCCTATGAACAGCAAACTGCATGCAAGTCGTCAGCGTTTCTGATTTGCTCAATACCTGACGCTGAGGACGCCTTGCTTCTGTGCTTTAAAAATGCCTGTGATCAGAATGTGCCTGAATCTGGAATCACTATGAGACACACCCTGAGGAATGAGCACAGCAGCTGGGACATGCACATTTCAACTGCAGTTCATTTGCCATGTATACTTCCAATAAAAACTCACAGTATTCATTTAGCTTTAGACCCCTGATAATTAGAATTAATGATTTTTTGGTCCCTTGAAATTCATATTAATGAGAGTTGACTGTATATATAATATATAAAAAAGTAACTAACATAACTGAAACAAATATGTTAGAACAGTTTGCACAAAATAATTCTACCATGACTAATATAGCAGCGTTTCCATTACCTGGTAAACCTGTCAGACGGGTTCAAAAGCTAGTTGACTGGCAGAGACTGAAGCCGCTCGTCAGTTTGACTGGCAGCAATAGGTCTGTGACGGGCCTCTAGACCCCGCCCTTTAAAGGCACAGCCAATCGAATGAGTGCGTGATTGGGCAGTTCCAGGCTTGTTAACAAAGCAAGTCTGTGATGGAGGGAGGATTTGTTTATTTCCTTTTCATGCCTGATTCTGATTGGCTGCCTCGTGTGTTCGTCGACATGAAAGCACAATGCAAAGTCTAGTCTAGATCTGCCAGTCTGGTCTTATGGAAGTCTCCTATCTCCTATCTGTTCAGTACAAATGCTTTAATTCACGGAAACACTGTATATAGAAAGGTTAAATAAGTTGAGTAAACTTTTTCAACAGATAAAATCCTTCTTGTAATAAGTTATTACAAGAAATTCTGTGTTTCTTCAATAGTAAAGCCACTCCTGCTATTAAGGCCAGATTGCGTTTGTCCCTTGAATGCTCTTCATAATACTGTATTTAAATAAATAAATAATTTTCTTTTTTTGGTAGCTACTAAACAGAATCCCGTGTGCTGCCATGGACAGTGTGGAGATGGAATCTGTCCAGATTAAAGAGGAGTTCCCTGAACTTGAACTGGTCCCCATTAGAGTGGAGTTCTCTGGGCTGGCTTCCCTCCCCATTAAACAGGAGCTCTGTGAGATGCAATGTGACAGCAGTCAGTCAGAGGTCTCTGAGATTAAAGCTGAACACAATGAATTGGAGATCCCCCAGACAGAAGAACCCCTTCCTGTTAAACAAGAAGAGGTGCTGGAAACTGTCCGCATTAAACAGGAGCCCCCTGAAGTAGAGTTTGAGCACATGGAACCAGGGAAGGAAGAATCCGAGGACTTCAAACCAAACATCCCTGAGCTGGAGCCTGTACGCCTGCGGGAGTGTAGCGTGGTGCTGGAGAGAATCTGCGTGAGAGAGCAAGGCGCTGGAGAGGAAGGCTCTCCCAACAGCACGCAAGGAGGTGGAAAGGAAGACGGACGCTCCCATTCAGGATGCAGTCTAGCAGGTGAGTGACTCCCAGTAGCTTTTCTTTTTTTTTTTTATAAATTTAGTCGTTGCCAATTATTTTTTATGATTTTCTCCCAATTTGGAATGGCCAATTATTTTAGGCTCAGCTCACCGCTACCACCCCTGCGCAGACTCGGGAAGGCGAAGACGAACACACGCTGTCCTCCGAATCGTGTGCCGTCAGCCGACTGCTTTTTTTCACACTGCGGACTCACCATGCAGCAACCCAAGATCTTCAGCGTCGGAGGACAACGCAGCTCTCGGGCAGCTTACAGGCAAGCCCGCAGGCGCCCGGCCAGACTACAGGGGTCGCTGGTGCGTGGTGAGCCGAGGACACCCTGGCCGACCTAAACCCCCCTCCCCCCCCCCGGGCGCCGCTTGGCCAATTGTGCGCCACCCCCTGGGAGCTCCCGTCCACGGTCGGCTGTGGAATAGCCTGGACTCGAACCGGCAACGTCCAGGCTATAGAGCGCATCCTGCACTCCACATGGAGTGCCTTTACCGGATGCACCACTTGGGAGCCCCAGCTCCTAGCAGCTGTGACACTGTCATTCTAGATCGTGTGAAATCCACAGTGTGGTTGAGAGGGAGGGAGCATATTGGTTAGATTACTTGAAAACCTGTCCAATCAGAATACCGGTCTAAAAATGACTAAACTATTTGAACACTAAACAACTGTGTTACTGCACATACACAATGTAATAAACACAGTAATGCTTCAGCAAACTCTTCACCTGTTATTATCACAAGCCTCTTTAACCCATTCCAATAGAAAGACCTTCATGTGCTCGTACTGTACCTGCATGAGGATTCAGGTACTTTCTGCTGCATTCAGGGTTTCTCAGTGTTAGCTCTTTTGAGTTGGTGTTTTGTTCAGCTTTTCTTTCAAGAGATCGCTCGCTGTGTGGATGATTAGACATGTATTTGCTGTTCAACAACTGCACAATTCAGAATGGAGCCGGCTGGACATGGTAGTGTATACACAACATCAGGCAGAAGGGACAGATTCCAGAAGAGCCAGGCTCTGGACTGTAGAGGGGATCACACCATTCATTTCAATAGGGATTTGATCGGGACCCCAAAATCATACCGAATTAGAATGCTGGTTTGTAGAGGGGCTGGATTAGACAGGGCTCTACAGCTATGGACAAAAGCTTTGCATCTCCTACAATTGTAGGATTGAGGCATAATAAAAATAAAATACATTAACATAATTTAGACCTTTTATTTAGTATCATGTAATCAAAGAAACTACTAAATTATATAGTCTACCGGAACAGTAGTACAGTATTTCATGTTTGATTTGGAAATGTCACATTGTAATATATGTATGTAATATATAAGGAACAAAAAAGAAAAACAAAACAAAAAGGAATAACAGTAATTGTAATAATAACAAGAACAATACCTATAACATGGAATAAATAAAACAGGAAAATAATTGGAAATAGTCAAACATGCCATATAGAGACAAGAGAATATCATTTTAGCTAGAATGTCTTCCAGTACTGTGCAGCTCATTCGAGGGAGCTTCCCTTCCAGTACTGAGCAGCTCATTCGAGGGAGCTTCCCTTACAGCACTGGGCAGCTCATTCGAGAGAGCTTCCCTTACAGTACTGGGCAGCTCATTCGAGGGAGCTTCCCTTACAGCACTGGGCAGCTCATTCGAGGGAGCTTCCCTTACAGCACTGGGCAGCTCATTCGAGGGAGCTTCCCTTACAGCACTGGGCAGCTCATTCGAGAGAGCTTCCCTTACAGCACTGGGCAGCTCATTCGAGGGAGCTTCCCTTACAGTACTGGGCAGCTCATTCGAGAGAGCTTCCCTTACAGCACTGGGCAGCTCATTCGAGGGAGCTTCCCTTACAGTACTGGGCAGCTCATTCGAGGGAGCTTCCCTTACAGCACTGGCAGCTCATTCGAGGGAGCTTCCCTTACAGTACTGGCAGCTCATTCGAGAGAGCTTCCCTTACAGCACTGGGCAGCTCATTCGAGAGAGCTTCCCTTACAGCACTGGGCAGCTCATTCGAGAGAGCTTCCCTTACAGTACTGGGCAGCTCATTCGAGGGAGCTTCCCTTACAGCACTGGGCAGCTCATTCGAGGGAGCTTCCCTTACAGCACTGGGCAGCTCATTCGAGGGAGCTTCCCTTACAGTACTGTGCAGCTCATTCGAGGGAGCTTCCCTTACAGTACTGGGCAGCTCATTCGAGGGAGCTTCCCTTACAGCACTGGGCAGCTCATTCGAGAGAGCTTCCCTTACAGTACTGGGAAGCTCATTCGAGAGAGCTTCCCTTACAGCACTGGGCAGCTCATTCGAGGGAGCTTCCCTTACAGCACTGGGCAGCTCATTCGAGGGAGCTTCCCTTACAGCACTGGGCAGCTCATTCGAGAGAGCTTCCCTTACAGCACTGGGCAGCTCATTCGAGGGAGCTTCCCTTACAGCTGAACACCTTAACCCTTTGCAGACGGCCCATTATAATCTCGATCTAAATCGATTGATGATGTAATTGCTTTCTATGTGGTGACACGTGTGTTATTTTATTTTTTAAATTAGCATAAAAAACTTCGTCTGACTTCAGAGAAACAAACAAACAACAGTTAGTCTGGTCTCTAGTTCAAGATCAATATTTTTATTTCATTTTTTATCAATGTGTTTTTTTATTTTTTTCTGCCGAACGAGTCAGCAACCACAATGCGTTCTGCAAGTACAGAGAATTACCTGACAGCATACTAAACTACCCAAAATGTTCATAACAGAACAAAACCTTTACTGTTGAGAAATGTCTGTGCGACAAACTTCAGGCATGTAAACCAATCAAAATGTATTTCACTAAAGCCCCTAACCAATAGAGTTGAGTTTTTGGACGCAGTGCAGCATTTCAGTATCTGTGGTTGCAGTTGTTATTTGAGATTACCGTAGAACACGGGATCAAAGAGCAAGACCCCGAACGCTTACTGAGCCAAAAGAAATACGATGGAAGACATTTTTATAGAAGATGTTGATGGAGTGAATGCCAGGAGAAGACTATCCCCTGGATTCCGAGCTTCTCCTCACGGATATGAAGATTCTGCAGTGCATGAGTCTGGGAACGCTCTGGTTCTGCTTGTTGAGTTTTCAATAGATGTTAGTTATGTGAAATAAGCCCTGGTTGTAAATAGACTTGTGTGTGTAGGGATAGTACACTGTCCAACTGTTTAGTGTAGGCTAATGTGTTACGCTTTCAATATTGCAATATTGACTTTGGTGTTGTTACCCTTCCTTCCTTCCTTTCTTTCTTTCTTTCTTTCTTTCTTTCTTTATTTATTTTACATTATTGGTTCCTTTTTGATTTTGCCATTTATGAATTTGGTTCAATGTAGTATATTACTTATATAGTTATTAATTAGTTACTATAATTTATTTATTTATTTATTTATTTATTTATTTTTTTAAATATTTTACAGACAAAGTGCACTAGTATTTTTCTGAAACCAATTTTTCTTTTAAAATCAGAAATATATATTTTTTTTATGTTTGCTGTTGCTCAGACATTATTCATATTCTAACATATGTATGTACATAAGTATACAGACTACATTTGTTAAGAATTAAAAATATTTTTAAAGCAATTAAAAAAAAAAAAAGACGAAGATGTGTGTGTGTTTTCTGCTTTTTGTTTTGCTTTCTAGTTGGGTAAATTCAGATTTGACTGAATGTCAGAGTGTAACCCCTGGTATGTCCAGGTTTTACAAACACTCAGCTTTTAAAAAAGGTTTCACACTCGATGCTTTAAATGGATATATACATTAACTCACATAATAATCTAAAACCCTGCCAATCACTTCTCATAAAGGTAAAAATGTGCACCTGTAAAACAATTTTGTATAAAATCAAGACCATACATGATATTTAAAAAATGATTTCAGATTCTAGTTCCTGCGGTGTGTGGCTACCACTGATAACCTTACATATTTTAAGAAGGAGATCAGTAATGACACTTATGAGGACATTTGTAAAGAAAAATGAATAAGTGGATTTCTAAACTTTTGTGTCATCTAGCTAGAGACAAGGCAGCCTGTACTTTGAAAGATTATCGTTCCAAGTTAGATAATGTACCTGAAGTCCTGTAGCTCTCATCTGCGTTCTAGTTTGCCACTCATACGTTTGTGTGTATGTGTTGTATCATTGAACCAAGGAGAGAATCTTTTTGTAGATAATTTCTTCAGTTTATAGGGTGCAGTAGTATCCAAGGTGATTGTTAGAGTGGCATTATAGTTATCTACCAACTCTCCGACCGCTCCAGAGTGAGCACATTCTAAAACAGACAAACTTCCAGGATCTTTTTAGAAGTTTATAAATTTAGAGATCTAGTTGTAATACTGCATGGTGGCTGTTTCATAGAGTCGGGAAATAACATTTCAAAGACAACCGCATAGGTGTCTGAAATGGTTAGATCATTGATGGACAGATTCTGAATAATTAGACCACAAGAGATAACCAAGTCTAACGTATGGCCATGAATATGAGTAGGACCAGTAACATGTTGAATGAAACCCAAAGACTCAAGCAATGCCAGAAAATCTCTATCAAGAGGGTCTCCAGCGACATCAACACGTACATTAAAATCACCTAAAAGCAACATCCTCTCATGTTTAACAATAATCATTGGGATTCAATTCAGTTCTAAAATCTAATGCTGATATAATTGTAATCTGGGTTTGTCAGGGGCAATAGACCGGGAACATTACAGGAGAACTTCAAAGTCAGATTTTGATCCCAGGGCTCAGTTTTACCAGCATCAGTCTTTACTGACTTTGCTTTCACACATAAAGGCTTTATGTTTAACTTTGCATTTTTAAACTGGTGTAACCCAGAGCAAACCCCACAGCTAAAATGCACACACTTTAATCCACTTCACCACCTAGCCACATGCCCGAAGCCTACAAGCAGTCCCTCTTATTTTCTTTCCTGTTCATATTTTCCAGGTTCCAGTCCAGCAGCTAAAGCGAGGGCGGGCAGTGGAGAATATCCTGACAGTGGGAAAGGTTTAACCCAGCTAGGGCATTTAAAAATACACCAACAAACTCACACAGGAAAGAAACAGTATTGCTGCTCTGACTGTGGGAAGAGTTTCAGTTATTCAGGACACCTGAAAACACACCAGCGAATTCATACAGGAGAGAAACCGTATCGCTGCTCTGACTGTGGGAAGAGTTTCAGTGTGTTGCAAAACCTGAAAACACACCAGCGAATTCACACTGGAGAGAAACTGTGTATCTGCACTGACTGTGGGAAGAGTTTCAATGTGTTACAAAACCTGAAAAGACACCAGAGAATTCACACAGGAGAGAAACCGTATCACTGCTCTGATTGTGGGAAGAGTTTCAGTGTGTTACAAAACCTGAAAACACACCAGCGAATTCATGCAGGAGATAAACCGTGTCACTGTTCTGACTGTGGGATGAGTTTCAGTCAGTCAGCACACCTGAAAACACACCAGAGAATTCACACAGGAGAGAAACCGTATCTCTGCACTGACTGTGGGAAGAGTTTCAGTGTGTTACAAAACCTGAAAAGACACCAGCGAATTCACACAGGACATAAACCGTGTCACTGTTCTGACTGTGGGAAGTGTTTCAGTCAGTCATCACACCTAAAAACACACCAGAGAATTCACGCAGGAGAGAAACCGTATCTGCTTTGACTGTGGGAAGAGTTTGTGTCACACACAATCCCTGAAAGCACACCAGCACATTCACACAGGAGAGAAACCCTAAGGACAATGTTCATTCAGAAAAAACAATAACTTTGCATTATGAATCCCTGTGTGATTACTGTGTTGTGTATCGCTCTTAAGAACATACATTTTAACCACCCAGCTGCCTATTTATTTTGGCAATTCCCCCAATGGCAGCATTATATAAGTATAAATATATTCTCACAAGAGTGACAAATTTGGACTTGCATGCGCTCCACATGGAAATCGCGGCATAAGCAGCTAGGTGGTTAAATGGTAAAAATGCTCTTCATCTCTCTTGCACTCTGATTGTGTCAGAAAGTGGGCGGAGACGCGGACGCGTCACAAGAGGCTTCTCTGCTGTCAGTTTAACTCAGGCTGTCAATGCTGTCAGTGCCTGGGAGCGGGAATATGCAGAAAGGAAACTATTCTGCACCTCATCTGATGGACGAGTCAGGAGAAATTGATAACTCAGTGTGGGGAATGAGTTTCAGGGTTTAGCATTTAAACTGCATAGACTTGAAAATAAATACATTGATGGGAACGAGTATCCCGACCCCGGTATGTAGCATCCCAGAGACAAGACTGCACCGTCCTTACTGGACAACCGCCTGGAGGGTTTGTCTTGTAAATTCATCATGATTCTAAAACTAATAAATGATTATGGCCTATAATGCACCTGGATTCTGTGGGAGACATTTGTAGTTGTAATTGAATGTACCATACCATGACATTTCAATTCTTAACCCTATGAGACTTGAGATGCTGTGATGTTAATGAAGTTTGTCTTTCCCCTTCCTCCCCCCAAAACAGCCTAAAACTACTTCAAAGGACTAGATATCAGTAACCTGCCAGTCTTGCCTAAACAAACAAAGCTGATTCTTCTCTTTTAATTAAGAATGTCTGTGTGACAGAAGAAGGGGAGTTGGTGACCTGTGTAGCTGCGTAGAGTAGGTTACGTTAGCATTCCAGATTCAAGACTGACTCAAAACCTCAACATAATTAAAGAAATTAAAAAAAAAGTAAAACGAAGAGCTAGAGACTGCGTTTTCCCTCGGTGGGAACCTGCCTGCAAATCTAAAACAGTGTTTCATTCGGTTTGTACCCTCTGCTACTTGGATACCAAGACCAAAATCGCACAGTGAGTGCTGAAGCTGCGCGGGAATCGGATCCACGCACTGTGCTGCTGAAGCTGTGCGGGAATCGGATCCACGCGCTGT
This sequence comes from Acipenser ruthenus, assembly GCF_902713425.1. NCBI lineage: Eukaryota > Metazoa > Chordata > Actinopteri > Acipenseriformes > Acipenseridae > Acipenser > Acipenser ruthenus. The sequence continues at coordinate 9,022,856 of NC_081226.1, read as the reverse complement.
GACTGCTGAAGCTGCGCAGGAATCGGATCCACGCGCTGTGACTGCTGAAGCTGCGCGGGAATCGGATCCACGCGCTGTGACTGCTGAAGCTGCGCGGGAATCGGATCCACGCGCTGTGACTGCTGAAGCTGCGTGGGAATCGGATCCACACGCTGTGACTGCTGAAGCTGCGCGGGAATCGGATCCACGCGCTGTGACTGCTGAAGCTGCGTGGGAATCGGATCCACACGCTGTGACTGCTGAAGCTGCGCGGGAATCGGATCCACGCGCTGTGACTGCTGAAGCTACGTGGGAATCGGATCCACGCACTGTGACTGCTGAAGCTGCGTGGGAATCGGATCCACGCGCTGTGACTGCTGAAGCTGCGCGGGAATCGGATCCACGCGCTGTGACTGCTGAAGCTGCACAGGAATCGGATCCACGCGCTGTGACTGCTGAAGCTGCGCGGGAATCGGATCCACGCGCTGTGACTGCTGAAGCTGCACGGGAATCGGATCCACGCGCTGTGACTGCTGAAGCTGCGCAGGAATCGGATCCACACGCTGTGACTGCTGAAGCTGCGTGGGAATCGGATCCACACGCTGTGACTGCTGAAGCTGCGTGGGAATCGGATCCACGCGCTGTGACTGCTGAAGCTGCGCGGGAATCGGATCCACGCGCTGTGACTGCTGAAGCTGCGCGAGAATCGGATCCACGCGCTGTGACTGCTGAAGCTGCGTGGGAATCGGATCCACGCGCTGTGACTGCTGAAGCTGCGCGGGAATCGGATCCACCCGCTGTGACTGCTGAAGCTGCACAGGAATCGGATCCACGCGCTGTGACTGCTGAAGCTGCGTGGGAATCGGATCCACGCGCTGTGACTGCTGAAGCTGCGCGGGAATCGGATCCACGCGCTGTAACTGCTGAAGCTGCGTGGGAATCGGATCCACGCGCTGTGACTGCTGAAGCTGCGTGGGAATCGGATCCACACGCTGTGACTGCTGAAGCTGCGTGGGAATCGGATCCACGCGCTGTGACTGCTGAAGCTACACAGGAATCGGATCCACGCGCTGTGACTGCTGAAGCTGCGTGGGAATCGGATCCACACGCTGTGACTGCTGAAGCTGCGTGGGAATCGGATCCACACGCTGTGACTGCTGAAGCTGCGCGGGAATCGGATCCACGCACTGTGACTGCTGAAGCTGCGCGGGAATCGGATCCACGCGCTGTGACTGCTGAAGCTGCGTGGGAATCGGATCCACACGCTGTGACTGCTGAAGCTGCGCGGGAATCGGATCCACGCGCTGTGACTGCTGAAGCTGCGCGGGAATCGGATCCACGCGCTGTGACTGCTGAAGCTACACGGGAATCGGATCCACACGCTGTGACTGCTGAAGCTGCGCGGGAATTGGATCCACGTGCTGTGACTGCTGAAGCTGCGTGGGAATCGGATCCACGCGCTGTGACTGCTGAAGCTGCGCGGGAATCGGATCCACGTGCTGTGACTGCTGAAGCTGCGCGGGAATCTGATCCACACGCTGTGACTGCTGAAGCTACGCGGGAATCGGATCCACGTGCTGTGACTGCTGAAGCTGCGCGGGAATCGGATCCACGCGCTGTGACTGCTGAAGCTGTGCGGGAATCGGATCCACACGCTGTGACTGCTGAAGCTGCGCGGGAATCGGATCCACGTGCTGTGACTGCTGAAGCTGTGCGGGAATCGGATCCACGTGCTGTGACTGCTGAAGCTGCGCGGGAATCGGATCCACGCGCTGTGACTGCTGAAGCTGCGCAGGAATCGGATCCACGCGCTGTGACTGCTGAAGCTGCGTGGGAATCGGATCCACGCGCTGTGACTGCTGAAGCTGCGCGGGAATCGGATCCACGCGCTGTGACTGCTGAAGCTGCGTGGGAATCGGATCCACGCGCTGTGACTGCTGAAGCTGCGCAGGAATCGGATCCACGCGCTGTGACTGCTGAAGCTGCGTGGGAATCGGATCCACGCGCTGTGACTGCTGAAGCTGCGCAGGAATCGGATCCACGCGCTGTGACTGCTGAAGCTGCGCGGGAATCTGATCCACACGCTGTGACTGCTGAAGCTGCGCGGGAATCTGATCCACACGCTGTGACTGCTGAAGCTGCGTGGGAATCGGATCCACGCGCTGTGACTGCTGAAGCTACGCGGGAATCGGATCCACGCGCTGTGACTGCTGAAGCTGCGCGGGAATCGGATCCACGCTCTGTGACTGCTGAAGCTGCGTGGGAATCGGATCCACACACTGTGACTGCTGAAGCTGCACCGGAATCGGATCCACGCGCTGTGACTGCTGAAGCTGCACAGGAATCGGATCCACGCGCTGTGACTGCTGAAGCTGCGTGGGAATCGGATCCACGCTCTGTGACTGCTGAAGCTGCGTGAGAATCGGATCCACGCGCTGTGACTGCTGAAGCTGCACAGGAATCGGATCCACGCGCTGTGACTGCTGAAGCTGCGTGGGAATCAGATCCACGCGCTGTGACTGCTGAAGCTGCGTGAGAATCGGATCCACGCGCTGTGACTGCTGAAGCTGCGCGGGAATCGGATCCACGCGCTGTGACTGCTGCAGCTACGCGGGAATCGGATCCACGCGCTGTGACTGCTGAAGCTGCGCGGGAATCGGATCCACACGCTGTGACTGCTGAAGCTGCGCGGGAATCTGATCCACACGCTGTGACTGCTGAAGCTGCGCGGGAATCTGATCCACGCGCTGTGACTGCTGAAGCTGCACAGGAATCGGATCCACGCGCTGTGACTGCTGAAGCTGCGTGGGAATCGGATCCACGCGCTGTGACTGCTGAAGCTGCGTGAGAATCGGATCCACGCGCTGTGACTGCTGAAGCTGCACAGGAATCGGATCCACGCGCTGTGACTGCTGAAGCTGCGTGGGAATCAGATCCACGCGCTGTGACTGCTGAAGCTGCGTGAGAATCGGATCCACGCGCTGTGACTGCTGAAGCTGCGCGGGAATCGGATCCACGCGCTGTGACTGCTGCAGCTACGCGGGAATCGGATCCACGCGCTGTGACTGCTGAAGCTGCGCGGGAATCGGATCCACACGCTGTGACTGCTGAAGCTGTGTGGGAATCGGATCCACGCGCTGTGACTGCTGAAGCTGCGCGGGAATCGGATCCACGCGCTGTGACTGCTGAAGCTGTGCGGGAATCGGATCCACGCGCTGTGACTGCTGAAGCTGCGCGGGAATCGGATCCACGCGCTGTGACTGCTGAAGCTGCGCGGGAATCGGATCCACGCGCTGTGACTGCTGAAGCTGTGCGGGAATCGGATCCACGCGCTGTGACTGCTGAAGCTACACGGGAATCGGATCCACGCGCTGTGACTGCTGAAGCTGCGCGGGAATCGGATCCACGCGCTGTGACTGCTGAAGCTGCGCGGGAATCGGATCCACGCGCTGTGACTGCTGAAGCTGTGCGGGAATCGGATCCACGCGCTGTGACTGCTGAAGCTGCGCGGGAATCGGATCCTCGCGCTGTGACTGCTGAAGCTGTGCGGGAATCGGATCCACGCGCTGTGACTGCTGAAGCTGCGCGGGAATCAGATCCACGCGCTGTGACTGCTGAAGCTACACGGGAATCGGATCCACGCGCTGTGACTGCTGAAGCTGCGCGGGAATCGGATCCACACGCTGTGACTGCTGAAGCTGAGCGGGAATCAGATCCACACACTGTGACTGCTGAAGCTGCGCAGGAATCGGATCCACGCGCTGTGACTGCTGAAGCTACGTGAGAATCGGATCCACACGCTGTGACTGCTGAAGCTGCGCGGGAATCGGATCCACGCGCTGTGACTGCTGAAGCTGCGCGGGAATCGGATCCACACACTGTGACTGCTGAAGCTGCGCAGGAATCGGATCCACGTGCTGTGACTGCTGAAGCTACGTGAGAATCGGATCCACACGCTGTGACTGCTGAAGCTGCGCGGGAATCGGATCCACGCGCTGTGACTGCTGAAGCTGCGTGGGAATCGGATCCACACACTGTGACTGCTGAAGCTGCGTGAGAATCGGATCCACGCGCTGTGACTGCTGAAGCTGCGCGAGAATCGGATCCACGCGCTGTGACTGCTGAAGCTGCGTGGGAATCGGATCCACGCGCTGTGACTGCTGAAGCTGCGCAGGAATCGGATCCACACGCTGTGACTGCTGAAGCTACGTGAGAATCGGATCCACGCGCTGTGACTGCTGAAGCTGCGCGAGAATCGGATCCACGCGCTGTGACTGCTGAAGCTGCGTGGGAATCGGATCCACGCGCTGTGACTGCTGAAGCTGCGCAGGAATCGGATCCACGCGCTGTGACTGCTGAAGCTGTGCGGGAATCGGATCCACGCGCTGTGACTGCTGAAGCTGCGTGGGAATCGGATCCACGTGCTGTGACTGCTGAAGCTGCGTGGGAATCGGATCCACGCGCTGTGACTGCTGAAGCTACGCGGGAATCGGATCCACGCGCTGTGACTGCTGAAGCTGCGTGGGAATCAGATCCACGCGCTGTGACTGCTGAAGCTGCGTGAGAATCAGATCCATGCGCTGTGACTGCTGAAGCTGTGCGGGAATCAGATCCACGCGCTGTGACTGCTGAAGCTGCGCGGGAATCGGATCCACACACTGTGACTGCTGAAGCTGCGTGGGAATCGGATCCACGCGCTGTGACTGCTGAAGCTGCGTGGGAATCAGATCCACGCGCTGTGACTGCTGAAGCTGCGTGAGAATCAGATCCATGCGCTGTGACTGCTGAAGCTGTGCGGGAATCAGATCCACGCGCTGTGACTGCTGAAGCTGCGCGGGAATCGGATCCACACACTGTGACTGCTGAAGCTGCGTGGGAATCAGATCCACGCGCTGTGACTGCTGAAGCTGCGCGGGAATCGGATCCACGCGCTGTGACTGCTGAAGCTGCGCGGGAATCGGATCCACGCGCTGTGACTGCTGAAGCTGCACGGGAATCGGACCCAGACGCTGTGACTGCTGAAGCTGCGTGAGAATCAGATCCATGCGCTGTGACTGCTGAAGCTGCGTGAGAATCGGATCCACGCGCTGTGACTGCTGAAGCTGCGTGGGAATCGGATCCACGCGCTGTGACTGCTGAAGCTGCGTGAGAATCGGATCCACGCGCTGTGACTGCTGAAGCTGCGCAGGAATCGGATCCACGTGCTGTGACTGCTGAAGCTGCACCGGAATCGGATCCACGCGCTGTGACTGCTGAAGCTGCGCGGGAATCGGATCCACGCGCTGTGACTGCTGAAGCTGCGCAGGAATCGGATCCACGTGCTGTGACTGCTGAAGCTGTGCGGGAATCGGATCCACGCGCTGTGACTGCTGAAGCTGCGCGGGAATCGGATCCACGCGCTGTGACTGCTGAAGCTGCGCGGGAATCGGATCCACGTGCTGTGACTGCTGAAGCTGCACCGGAATCGGATCCACGCGCTGTGACTGCTGAAGCTGCGCGGGAATCGGATCCACGCGCTGTGACTGCTGAAGCTGCGCAGGAATCGGATCCACGTGCTGTGACTGCTGAAGCTGCACCGGAATCGGATCCACGCGCTGTGACTGCTGAAGCTGCGCGGGAATCGGATCCACGCGCTGTGACTGCTGAAGCTGCGCAGGAATCGGATCCACGTGCTGTGACTGCTGAAGCTGCGCGAGAATCGGATCCACGCGCTGTGACTGCTGAAGCTGCACCGGAATCGGATCCACGCGCTGTGACTGCTGAAGCTGCGCGGGAATCGGATCCACGCGCTGTGACTGCTGAAGCTGCACCGGAATCGGATCCACGTGCTGTGACTGCTGAAGCTGTGCGGGAATCGGATCCACGCGCTGTGACTGCTGAAGCTGCGCGGGAATCAGATCCACGCGCTGTGACTGCTGAAGCTGCGTGAGAATCGGATCCACGCGCTGTGACTGCTGAAGCTACGCGGGAATCGGATCCGCACGCTGTGACTGCTGAAGCTGCGCTAGAATCGGATCCACACGCTGTGACTGCTGAAGCTGTGTGAGAATCGGATCCACGCTCTGTGACTGCTGCAGCTGCGTGGGAATCGGATCCGCACGCTGTGACTGCTGAAGCTGTGCGGGAATCGGATCCACGCGCTGTGACTGCTGAAGCTGCGCGGGAATCGGATCCACGCGCTGTGACTGCTGAAGCTACGCGGGAATCGGATCCACGCACTGTGACTGCTGAAGCTACGCGGGAATCGGATCCACGCGCTGTGACTGCTGAAGCTGCGTGAGAATCGGATCCACGCACTGTGACTGCTGAAGCTGCGCAGGAATCGGATCCACGTGCTGTGACTGCTGAAGCTGCGTGGGAATCGGATCCACGCGCTGTGACTGCTGAAGCTGCACGGGAATCGGATCCACGCGCTGTGACTGCTGAAGCTGCGTGAGAATCGGATCCACGCACTGTGACTGCTGAAGCTGCGTGAGAATCGGATCCACGCACTGTGACTGCTGAAGCTGCGCAGGAATCGGATCCACGTGCTGTGACTGCTGAAGCTGCGTGGGAATCGGATCCACGCACTGTGACTGCTGAAGCTGCGCAGGAATCGGATCCACGTGCTGTGACTGCTGAAGCTGTGCGGGAATCGGATCCACGCACTGTGACTGCTGAAGCTGCGTGGGAATCGGATCCACGCACTGTGACTGCTGAAGCTGCGCAGGAATCGGATCCACGTGCTGTGACTGCTGAAGCTGTGCGGGAATCGGATCCACGCGCTGTGACTGCTGAAGCTGCGTGGGAATCGGATCCACGCGCTGTGACTGCTGAAGCTGCGCGGGATATTTTTCATCTAAAAATACTGTTTCCCAGTTCAAAGACTGTGAGTAAAAATGACTTGTTTTTATTTCACTGCATCCATTTTAAATAATTCTATCCAAAAATTAAATCAAATAAAATGCCCGACGGGTGGAGGTTGTAATTGATATATTAGTTCAGGGACTGTTTAATCTGAACTGTTCATTTGCATTAAACAAAGTGGGGTTTTTGGATTTTGCTTTAAACCACTGCTTTTGGATGATGTTTTTTTTTGTCTTTCTACTCAAATACTACGCAGCAAGCGTGCCATCTTAAGAGTACTGGAACTATGTAAACTCATGGAAACTATAATAAGATCCAAAATGGTAACACTATTCTGGGAGACAGTCAGCATTGTTTTATCAAAGGGAGATCATGTCTAACTTACCTGCTTGATTTTTTGAGGAATGGATCATTGCAAAGCATACAACATGGTTTATTTAGATTTCCAGAAAGCTTTTGACAAAGTCCTGCATAAAAGATTAATTCTCAAACTGAACACAGTAGGGATTCAAGGAAATGCATGCACATGGATTAGGGAGTGGTCAACATGTAGAAAACGGAAAGTACTGATTAGAGGAGAAACCTCAAAATGGAGTGAGGTAACCAGTGGAGTACCACAGGAATCAGTATTAGGTCCTCTGCTATTCCTAATCTACATTAATGATTTAGATTCTGGTATAGTAAGCAAACTTGTTAAATTTTCTAGAAAGAGTGCAAAGAAGAGTGACCAGAATTATCCCGGGTTTAAAAGGCATGTCGTATGCAGACAGGCTAAAAGAATTGAATCTCTTCAGTCTTGAACAAAGAAGACTACGCGGTGATCTGATTCAAACATTCAGAATTCTAAAAGGTATTGACAGTGTCGACCCAGGGGACTTCTTTGACCTGAAAAAAGAAACAAGGACCAGGGGTCACAAATAGAGATTAGATAAAGGGGCATTCAGAACAGAAAATAGGAGGCACTTTTTTACACAGTGAATTGTGAAGGTCTGGAACCAACTCCCCAGTAATGTTGTTGAAGCTGACACCCTGGGATCCTTCAAGAAGCTGCTTGGTGAGATTCTGGGATCAATAAGCTACTAACAACCAAACGAGCAAGATGGGCTGAATGGCCTCCTCTTGTTTGTAAACTTTCTTATGTTCTTGAACTGAAACAAGAAAGGGGTCTCCATGTTGAATATACTTAATTTAAAACAGTATCTGTAAAGTCGTTTTTAAGTTTCCTTTTTCATTGTTTATTTGTGTGGTTACTATTATAATTTTTTTTAAATTATAATTATAAGTAATAATTGAATTTTGTCACCGTTCTATTATATACTGTGTGAATGCGTGAATGATTGCATTTTTATTTAGAAAACTTCTGATTTTTGGTTTAATTCTTATATAATATATATTACTGTGTTATACATTGAAATACATTTGTAATTGTCCAATTAGTGTGTATCTACAAATTATAATTAAATATAGAGTTTTATTTATTTGTTTTTTATTTGAACTAGTCAGTGACTTCACTATATTGTGTGGGTACATGTTATGGAGCCAACTAGTGGTAGACATCTGAGTATTGCAGGCTGCGCTTACCATTTCTATTAAAATACATTTATTTTCATTCAAAGTTTGTTCATTTCATGTTCTTGACTCCATTCTGAATTACTAGTACAATTGCACTGCTGGGTATTTAAAAATGAGTTTCCTGGAGAGCATTCCTGGGCATGCTGGTAGGTGTGCACAGTCTTTCCAGGATGGAGGCACCACGCTATTGTGAACCATTGAAGATTAAACCAAATAGGAATAATAACCTGGTGGACCACAAGACCTGCTACCACTGAACTCAGGAAACCTCTTCTAGAACCCCTGGTGTATTCAGTGGGTGTGCTGAAGAAGGTAGGCACATATTCATAGGATATAGGAGGCACTTTTTTACACAGAGAATTGTGAGGGTCTGGAACCAACTCCCCAGTGATGTTGTTGAAGCTGACACCCTGGGATCCTTCAAGAAGCTGCTTGATGAGATTCTGATGAGATTCTGGTAAGCTACTAAAAACCAAATGAGCAAGATGGGCCGAATTGCCTCCTCTCGTTTGTAAACTTTCTTGTGTTCTTATTCCATTGGATAGCTCGGGTGGGAGTTACATAATCTTGCAGAGTAAGTATATTTTCTCAATAAAATGGAAATGTTTATTGTGTTTTGAATGAAGTTTCATTGGCTGTAGTTCACGCTCTTCCTATAAAAACTCACTAAAAATCAATTGTTTACAGTAGCATCTTGCAAATGGTGTCTTTTTTCAGAACACTCTGGGGAGCATTAAAGTACTTCAGAAACCATACAAACCTTTTTTTTTAAAGTAATTTTTAATATGTATTCTCCTTAGAGATGCCTGTATGAAACACGTTCTTCTATGACCAGAGGGACCTTGCAATACTGCCTGAAAGTTTTGTTGAAAAATGTTGATGTTATTACAAGACATTGTTTCACCTGAGTGATTGCAATGACATAACACACGTTTTTTTCTCAGGGACTTTATAAGCAATAATGCTACTCTCGATTTTTTTCTCAAAATAAATATTTATAAATAAAATAAGTTGCTCATTTCATTATTATCAGTAATAAGGGAAAAAACGTACCCGATACATTTATTTGATGAAATAGTATATGCTTAGATCCACTCGTTACCTGATATTTATACGTGGCGGCCATGACCTCTTCTACTTAACTGTCCAGGTCATTATCCAAACTACGCCATCAATAATTTAATGAGGAACAGAACCTACAATAACCTTATCTATATACCAGCAATATTTGGGTACCCCACATAGAGCCCCTCTGAAATAAATGGAGACAAAAGAATGGAAATTGGTTGTGCTCTTTTCAGCAAAATATAATAGACAACAAAATAACAAAACTAAAATCAGTAATTGCTGCAGTGCAATAGAACAAAAACACAATCTTAACCATATATCTTGCACTAAAAATAAATGTTTACTTATTGTCCCCAGCGACACCTAGAGGAGAGATAGAGAAACGTCAATCCAATTAATGAATAGTGTTGGGCTGCTCCACCCACCAAAGCCCAGAAGGGCAGTCAAACACCACCTGTGATAAAATAAACAAAAAGAAATCACACGTGAATAATTAAGTAAATATATGAAAGTGTACGTACAAAACAAATCACCACACCAGACTTAATAGTGCACAATTCAAAAGGAAAACACAACCCAGCACCCGACTTGATAAAATAGCGATGCTCTCCCTCGCAGCTCCTATAAACACACACACTAAAAGCTAGCTAAACACTGCACGGTACTATTAAAACTGTAAAGACATCAAACCGTGCGTATACACAAACTAAAATGAAGGGGACAATAATTACAAAAGCAATGTGCAAGATATAAACACAGGGAAAGAAAACTACCGGAAACAGTGACTGGCAGCGTTCCACTTCCTACAGCAAACGAAAGAAACCCGGTTACACCACCACAACAAATCTAACACAGCAATTCCATTTCAAACACGGTTTACATTACCACGGGAGAGTCCGGAATACTGACATCCAGAGCATGTGCGCCGACTCACCCTGCACTCTACCAATAAACAAAACAATGAAACCAGACCACCACAAGAGTACTGCATTTAACAAAGATTAAGAGGGAGCAAAACAATAGTGCAACCAGCTTACCTCATCACGGGGGAACCATGGGAACACCAAAACACAGCTACATTCTAACACCCCCCATTTTGCGTCAACGCCCCTGTCACCAACACTTTTAACAACCACTGCCAGAAATACCGGGTAGTGACTCGACTATGCAACTGTCGATGCCTAGCCTAGTGAGATTCACTGTCCTTACTGCTGGACCTGGAACGTCTTCAATGTGCTGGACTACAGACCTAGAAAGGTTGTGGGGATTAGAATGATGACCCGCAGTACTCCGTACGGTCTGTCGTAAGACCTCTTCTATCTCTGAGGCCGTCTCCTCATGTGCCACTAGAGACAGCTGTTCCAGTTCCTCTTCCTCATGTGGTAGAATAGGGGCATCCTGAGGTACCGGGACTGTGCTACACATCATGCTCTCCCCATCCTCTGATGATGTATCTTCTCCTGCAGTGGGAAACTGTGAGGGGAACAGGCCAAAATCGAGGTTTACAGCAGGTGATATTACTTCCACAACATTGAAGTGGTCTTAACTCCCCTCGATGGACATGCCGAAACGTCCCAGTTCCATCCACAGGGGCAACAGAATAAGCTGCCCCCTGTCCTTGAGGGGACTGTACCACTTTATACACCATAGGGTTCCAAATATCCTGAATTTTATTCAGTCCTCTGACCCTGTGGTTCTTCAAGTACTCTGCATCTCCAAGTAAGAGATGTGCATGTCAATACCTCCCTGCATTGCTTGCTGTTCCCTGTTTAATACAGTATTGGTATTAAACTCTTGTACTAAGTGCATCATTCTGTGTTAACCCATTCCAGAGACTTACCCCCAAGTGTTTAGTTCCTGCATTTTCTCCTCCTCTTCCTCCCCCATCGCTGATCTCTCTCTCTCTCTCTATTCCTCTTGAATCCCCCACCCTCTCTCCCTCCTCATCCACCAAGAACCTCAGTGTCACCCTCGACCCCTCCCTCTCCTACTCTCAGCACATCTCTACTCTGGCACGCTCCTGTCGCTTCTTCCTCAACAACATATGCAAAATTGAGGGACGGCCTTTTCTTGGCAGTGCCTGGGCTCTGTGCTCACTAGGATATCCAAACACTTGGATATTATTATTATTATTATTATTATTTATTTCTTAGCAGACGCCCTTATCCAGGGCGACTTACAATCGTAAGCAAATACATTTCAAGTGTTACAATACAAGTAATACAATAAGAGCAAGAAATACAATAACTTTTGTTCAAGCAAAGTGCAAGTATGACAAACCACAATTCAATAATACAGCAGATAATAGTGATAGTTACATCAGGATATGATTAAATAGTGATAGTTACATCAGGATATGATTAAATACAAAGTACTACAGGTTAAACACTTGGCAGATTACACTATTCTGAAGTACAGGATTAAATGCAGTAAAATAGGGGGCAGATAAGAGCAAAATAAAGCACATTTACATGAAGGGTGATAGTGTCCCAGGATACAAACAGAGGAGTTCTACAGGTGCTGTTTGAAGAGGTGAGTCTTAAGGAGGCGCCGGAATGTGGTCAGGGACTGGGCAGTCCTGACATCTGTAGGAAGGTCATTCCACCACTGCGGAGCAAGGGTGGAGAAGGAGCGGGCTCTGGAGGCAGGGGAGCGTAGCGGAGGTAGAGCTAGTCTTCTAGTGCAGGCGGAGCGGAGAGGTCGAGTGGGGGTGTAGGGAGAGATGAGGGTCTGGAGGTAGCTGGGTGCAGTCTGGTCAAGGCATCTGTAGGCTAGTACAAGAGTCTTGAACTGGATGCGAGCGGTGATCGGGAGCCAGTGGAGCGAGCGGAGTAGTGGAGTAGCGTGGGCGAAGCGAGGCAGAGAGAACACCAGGCGGGCAGCAGAGTTCTGGATGAGCTGGAGCGGACGGGTGGCGGACGCAGGGAGGCCAGCCAGGAGGGAGTTGCAGTAGTCTAGACGGGAGAGTACCAAGGCCTGGACCAGGAGCTGGGTAGCATAGTTGGTGAGGAAGGGTCGGATTCTTCGGATGTTGCTCAGGAAGAATCGGCAAGTGCGTGCCAGAGTGGAGATGTGCTGGGAATAAGAGAGGCAGGGGTCCAGGGTGACTCCAAGGTTCTTAGCTGAGGAAGAGGGAGAGAGTGTGGTAGATTCCAGAGGAACAGAGATAGAGAGATCAGAGGAGGGGGAGGAGGAGGGAAAGAAAAGGAGGTCAGATTTATTTTGTACCCTTTCCCTAATCTATGCATTTGTATTACTTTATCTCTAACTTCTGTAGAATGCTCTTTGGTCTTCATTTTCCTTCAGATTCACAGCCTGACCAATGATCCTTCAACAGTGAGGTTTTTATCCAGAAAATGTGACAGCAACTTTAATGGTTCACAGGTGGATGCCAATGGTAAGGTAATTGTGTCCTCGTTAGGGCAATTTCTTTCATCGGTGTAAACTGGGAGCTTCCACAGCACAGGGGTTGAATACTTATGCAAGCAAGATATTTCAGTTTTTTATTTTTCTTAAAAATATTTCCCAACATAAAACCAGTGTCACCTTACAATAATTGATTTTGAGTTTCAGTGTTTTAAAATAAAATATCAAACAGAACAAAATTTCAATGTACCATTTGTAATACTTTTGCAAGGCAAACTTACATTCATTTATAACATGATCATTTATATAAAGTAATACTCCCTCATAGTTTTATATTATTACCGCAAAACAGCGTATTATATTTGAATTGAAAGGTTCTGGAAAGCAGCTCTCTCTCTCTGATCAAAATGTTATCCACCCCACCTCGTTTCGACGTCATATTCCTTCGACAGACAAGAACCAATCAAAACGCGAGACTGTTAAGCCGTTCCATTCCAAACACCGGGCCTGCGTCATATCTCAGCGTCTTTTCAAAGAGAACAACAAACAAACAAAAAAAAAACAGACTCAGCCCTGCACAGTTGTTTTTAATTTATTTAACATTTTGTTGCGCACCAGTTGACAAGGCGTGGACGATAAAAAAGCAGTAAGTTCCATGTTGTTTTTAATTCATGTTTCGTTGTTTGCGACGCAGTGGTGTTGCAGATCCTGAATGAACAAGCCATGGCGAGCCTCCTCAGCAAGACCGATTCAATTAACATTCAACTCAGACCTGTGACAGAAAATCTAACGGGACACGAAGCCTCTGCCTGCTGCTATATTATTACTGTTAGCCGCGGGTTTTTCAGCCGGTCAGTGTTTCTGTGCAGCGCAGGTATGTGATGTTCTCGTCATGGGTAGCTAGTAATGTCAGCGCGGTGTTGATGTGGTTTAACCTGCTGAACTCGGATGCGCGCAACCTCTCGATGCTCTCCTAGTGTCTGGGATAAATCCCGACTGAACTGAACAGATACTGTACGAAACTACACGTGATTGTAGATTCATATTGAATATAAACTACATGGAAACGCATTGCGCGCTGAGAAATAAGCACGTCTGTCTGTGTTAATGACTTTATAAAACATAATGTTCTTGATTACCCTATATATATATATATATATATATATATATATATATATATATATATATATATATATATATATTAATTTGATTTATTTATTAACTGCAGATGCCTTAAACTAAATGATATAGACGCGGTTGTTTTAAACTAAATGATATAGACGCGGTTGTTTTAAACTAAATGATACAGACGCGGTTGTTTTTGTTATTTTGACAAAAGGTATTTAGAGTGTCGCGCTACAGGAAGTGGCTGAAAGCCGATGTAGGTGCAGAACGTGGTACATCATCAGAATGTGGTACTGGTACCAAAACTTGATCCGTGTGACATCAAAAAATGGTACACTGTCAGTGTTGTGATTGACTGCTGCACAAATCAGTAGGAACAAGACAAATTTGTGGTTCACCCACAAAATGGTATATGTTTACAATGTTAGATAACACAATTTGTTGCTCATCAGTTAGTCATATATTTGCTGAATTGTGAAAAAAAAGATATATTAACGAACTATAAAGGTTAAACAGTACTTTGTATTTGTTCAGATGGACGGTTCCTTGTTTTCTGAGCTGAAATTATTTGCACAGCCCGGGCAAGCGCAGTACATGGTGTACCACGTTTTAACATGTACCGCAAAATAACACGACCTGGGACAATTTTAAAAGATTGAGAAATGTCGGGGCACTGGGATGCCTGGTCACCATGTTTTATATATATATATATATTAGCTCAAAGAGCCAGCTGCCCAACGTTTCGATATGTTGTACATATCTTTCTCAAGGGAGCCTGTGTTTGAATCAAAACATTGGAGGTATTTATAGGTTTTTGACGGCATGACAACTACTTGTTATTGTTTACATTCAAATCCATGATTTATTCTTACATGATGTAATGGTGTTCTATATATTGTGACATCATTTTTACTTCTATCTTTGAATCTGTATTAATTCTAATTAACACTACTTTATATAAACTTATATTTTTATTATATCATGCGATGCTGGCTCTGAGGATCAGTCCTGATTTGGCCTCCCCAGCGCATCAGCATGCACAACTTTTGAATGAATTTTGTTTATTTATTTAAATGTTATATATTTATTGAAGTCAATTAGTTCATTCTTTTCTGTTGAGTCCCGCTGGCATAATCGTGTTCAGTCTATTTATCCATTTACTTTCTTTTATTCTTCTATATGTATATATATATATATAGTAAGACAGCAGGGGGGGGTTAATTCCTCCCTGCTGGGTAACAAACTAGGATCCCTGCTGATGAGATGCTTTTTTTGTTGTTGTTGTTGTTGCTGGTCCCTTGAAATTTCTATTAACGAGAGTTGACTGAATACATAATATATAAAAAAAGTAACTAACAAAACTGAAACAAATATATCCGAACAGCTTGCACAATCTACAATAAAGCTAGTTGACTGGCAGAGACTGAAGCCGCCAGTCAGTTTGACTGGCAGCAATAGGTCTGTGACGGGCCTCTAGACCCCGCCCTTTAAAGGCACAGCCAATCGAATGAGTGCGTGATTGGGCAGTTCCAGGCTTGTTAACAAAGCAAGTCTGTGATGGAGGGAGGATTTGTTTATTTCCTTTTCATGCATGATTCTGATTGGCTGCCTCGTGTGTTCGTCGACATGAAAGCACAATGCAAAGTCTAGTCTAGATCTGCCAGTCTGGTCTTAGTTTAATAAAATGTATATAGAAATGTGGAAATATATTTTATTAAAGTAACAGATAAAATCCTACGATATTATAAATTTATTACAAGAAATGTTATGTTCCTTCAATAGTAAAGCCACTCCTGCTATTAAGGCCAGATTGTGTTTGTCACTTGAATGCCCTTCATAACAGTGTATTTAAATAAATACTTTTTCTTCAGCAGCTACTAAACAGAATCCGGTCTGCTGCCATGGACAGTGTGAAGATGGAATCTGTCCAGATTAAAGAGGAGTTCCCTGAACTTGAACCTGCCCCCATTAGAGTGGAGTTCTCTGGGCTGGCTTCCCTCCCCATTAAACAGGAGCTCTGTGAGATGCAATGTGAGAGCAGTCAGCCAGAGGTCTCTGAGATTAAAGCTGAGCACAATGACCTGGAGATCCCCCAGACAGAAGAACCCCTTCCTGTTAAACAAGAAGAGGTGCTGGAAACTGACCGTATTAAACAGGAGCCCCCTGAAGTAGAGTTTGACCACATGGAACCAGGGAAGGAAGAATCCGAGGACTTCAAACCAAACATCCCTGAGCTGGAGCCTGTACACCTGCGGGAGTGTAGCGTGGTGCTGGAGAGAATCTGCGTGAGAGAGCAAGGCGCTGGAGAGGAAGGCTCTCCCAACAGCATGCAAGGAGGTGGAAAGGAAGACGGGCGCTCCCATTCAGAATGCAGTCTAGCAGGTGAGTGACTCCCAGTAGCTGTGACATTGTCATTCTAGATTGCGTGATATCCACAGTGTGGTTGAGAGGGAGGGATCATATTGGTTAGATTACTTTAACCTGTCCAATCCGGCATCGCTTGGGACTAGAAAGTGGTGCCGGATTAGAAAGTTACTGTAAAACATTGAATACTGACCTAAAGGTAAAATGACAAAACTATCTGAACACTAAACAACTGTGTTACTGTACATACACAGTGTAATAAACACAGTAATGCTTCAGCAAACTCTTCACCTGTTATTATCACAAGCCTGTTTAACCCATTCCCATAGAAAGACCTTCACTTGCTCGTACTGTACCTGCATGAGGATTCAGGTGCTTTCTGCTGCATTCAGGGTTTCTCAGTGTTAGCTCTTTTGAGTTGGTGTTTGTTCAGCTTTTCTTTCACTTTGTAGACTTTTGACATTTTATTTGTTGTTCAAGAACTGCACGATTGAGAATGGCACCTGCTGGACGTGGTAGTGTATACACAACACCTTGCTTTTGTACAGTAATCCGTTGCCTATCCATCCTAACCGTTTATCTGCCATGATCAATCTCTTCAGCAATGTTTGTTTATTATTGAACAGAGAAGATTAGTTCAGAGATTGTAGATTCCACCAAAGTTTTCGTACACTGTGTTGTATGTGCTCCATACGCAACCATTGCTGGTAGTGTCACGTGAGCTGTTCAGTGTGTTTTATATGTAAATAAATCCTGATTGCCTGCAGGGCGTATCAACTTCAACCTTGATCTCTTGTCTGTCACTCAGCAGTGAGTGCAAGCACAGACGGCTACTCGCTCTCAAGCATTAATACCCTGTATTTTCTAAACAAGGGATTTAGTGGAACTCCCTAATAAGATCTGAATCTCAAAACAGTAATTGTGCAATAATAATGCATCCTAGATGCAAAATAATCCATTGGACGGAAAAATATTTTGTCTTGCGTTCATGGGACTCACAGAATGGAAAGGGACGCAGACATGCATATTCGTGGTGAACTATTACGCTGCAGCAAAATAACTGTAAAATACTTGCTTGTTCAAAAAAAAAAAAAGACTGTTCAGCAATATAACAGCCTTGATTGAGGTACACTCCAGTCCTGTAGGTGGTAGCAATAAGCCACATGTTTGGCTTAAGCAGCACTGTGTTAAAAACGATAGTTAGTTTTAGACATTTCTGGTGCCAGACCACTGTCTGTGACAATATGTCAAAGCAGTTGTCAATTGTTTTTTTTTTGCTAAGCAGTCATCATGTTCTGACTGTACATGTACAGCAGTCTCTGTGGCACCTCCTAGAGAGGAAACACACTTTGGATGAAACTGATTTTCCCCATTGTCTTAAGGAACAGGAACTTCGCTTAAAAGAACACCTGTAGTGATTTGTAACCTGATAACTCATTATTACATTGATTTAGGCAGACAGATTCCAGAATAGCCAGGCTCTGGATTGTAGAGGGGATCACACCATTCATTTCAATAGGGATTTGATCGGGACCCCAAAATCATACCGAATTAGAATGCTGGTTTGTAGAGGGGCTGGATTAGACAGGGCTCTACAGCTATGGACAAAAGCTTTGCATCTCCTACAATTGTAGGATTGAGGCAGCATTTAAAAAATATATAGACATAATTTAGACCTTTTATTTAGCATCATGTAATCAAAGAAACTACTGAATTACAGTACATTGCAAGATTCTACCGGAAGCCAGAATATTAGTACAGTATTTCAAATAGAGAGAATTGAATTAACAAAACCCATAAACCCTGCATGTGTAATGTAATGCTATGGCATGGAGCTGCACATTTCTAATGCACCGTGATGTATATCTGTACAACAATAAACAAGATGATTCCAAACAGAGAGAGGGAGGGAGCCGTTCCAGTCTCCAAGCACATCATTGACAGCTGATGAGGATTACACTGCAGTTCAGTGTATGCATCTGTACAGACCCCAAGATTAGAAAAAACTCAATGCTATCATGAGAAAGATATCATTGTAATCTAATGCTGAGGAGAAAGATATATTGTAGGGTTTGTCAGGGGAAACATTACAGGAGAACTTCAGGGCTCAGCACAGGGCTCGGTTTCACCAGCATCAGTCTTTACTGACTTTGCTTTCACACAGAAAGGCTTTAAGTTTAACTTTGCATTTTTAAACTGGTGTAACCCAGAGCAAACCCCACAGATAAAATGCACGTACTTCAATCCACTTCACCACCTAGCCACATGCCCTAAGACTACAAGCAGTCCCTCTTACTTTGTTTCCTGGTCATGTTTTCCAGGTTCCAGTCCAGCAGCTAAAGCGAGGGCGGGCGGTGGAGAATATCCTGACTGTGGGAAAGGTTTCACCCAGTTTGGAAACCTGAAAACACACCAGCGAATTCACACTGGAGAGAAACTGTATCGCTGCTCTGACTGTGGGAAGAGTTTCAGTCGGTTAGGAAACCTGAAAAGACACCAGCGAATTCACACAGGAGAGAAACCGTATCGCTGCTCTGACTGTGGAAAGAATTTCAGGGATTTAGGAACCCTGAGACAACACAAGCGAATTCACACTGGAGAGAAACCATTTCATTGCTCTGACTGTGGGATGAGTTTCAGTCATTCAGGACACCTGAAAGCACACCAGCGAATTCACACTGGAGAGAAACCGTATCGCTGCTCTGACTGTGGGAAAAGTTTCAATCAGTCAGGATCCCTGAAAGCACACCAGCGAATTCACACAGATAAACTGTATCACTGCTCAGACTGCGGGAAGAGTTTCAATGTGTTTCAAAACCTAAAAAGACACCAGCGAATTCACACTGGAGAGAAACCATATTGCTGCTCTGACTGTGGGAAGAGTTTCAATCAGTCAGGAGACATGAAAAAACACCAGCGAATTCACACTGGAGAGAAACCATTTCACTGCTCTGACTGTGGGATGAGTTTCAGTTACACAGAAGCCCTGAAAGCACACCAGCAAATTCATCTAGGATATAGCCTGTATTGCTGCTCTGACTGTGGGAAGAGTTTCAGTTTTTCAGGGTACCTGAAAACACACCAGCGAATTCACAAAGGAGAAAAACCATATTGGTGCTCAGAATGTGGAAAGAGTTTCATTAACATAGGAAATCTTGAAAAACACCAGCGAATTCACACAGGAGAGAAACCATATCTCTGCTCTGACTGTGGGAAGAGTTTCAGTCACACAGAATACCTGAAATCACACCAGCGAATTCACACAGGAGAGAAACCGTATCACTGCTCTGACTGTGGGAAGAATTTCCGTTTTAAAACCAACCTTCATACACACCAACGAATACACACAGGAGAGAAACAGTATCGCTGCTCTGACTGTGGGAAGAGTTTCCGTGCTAAAAATGACCTTCAAGTACACCAACGAACTCATACAGGAGAGAAACCGTATTGCTGCTCTGACTGTGGCAAGCACTTCCATCAGGCAGGAGCTCTGAAATCACACCAGCGCATTCACACCGGAGACAAAGCCCATGTTCATTCAGAACAAGACATTAACATCGCATTATGAGTCCCTGTGTAAAATACTGTTTTGTGTATCACTCTTAAGAGCTTGCATTTTAAGTGGTCAAGATGCTGTTCAACAACTTGCATTCTGATTGTGTCAGAAAGTGGGCGGAGACGCGGACACGTCACAAGAGGCTTCTCTGCTGTCAGTTTAACTCAGGCTGTCAATGCAGTCAATGCCTGGGAGCGGGAATATGCAGAAAGGAAACTATCCTGCACCTCATCTGATGGACGAGTCAGGAGAAATTGATAACTCAGTGTGGGGAATGAGTTTCAGGGTTTAGCATTTAAACTGCATAGACTTGAAAATAAATACATTGATGGGAACGAGTATCCCGACCCCGGTATGTAGCATCCCAGAGACAAGACTGCACCGTCCTTACTGGACAACCGCCTGGAGGGTTTGTCTTGTAAATTCATCATGTTTCTAGAACAAACGATAGTGTTGCAATGATTGAATATTTTGCAATGTGCATTGTCCATGCTTTTATTTTACCCTGCTTTTGTAAACTGCATCATATAATACAAGTGTAGCACGCATGTGTACGGGTCATAGGTACAGAAACTCAGACAGGTTTTATCCCGGCTCTTTCTTGCTCTTTTGCAGTGTTGGACCAGAAGAGTAGTTAAAGGGCTCCTCTGTGGTATGATTGTGTGGCACCTGCAGATGTACAAGGGAGTGGAGAAATGTGTAGCATTGTAGAGCTGAACAGGAATCGGCCCCGGTAGCCATGGTGACTTGAGGTGAAATGGCCTGATCACCATAGTAACACCAATATGTATTGGGGGAGATCGCCTCTCCCGAATTCCTGAGCTTTGGAGGCCCTGAATAAACAAGATCGGGTTGCACCAGGACTCCAAGGTGAGAGGTTGAAGATGAAAAGTCCTTTGTGCTAGGGTTAGGTTTTCATTTAGAAGAGAGAGCTACGGGTAACAGCCTTACGAAAGCTCTTCCCAATATTCAACAGGAACACCCCATAGTTTGATCAACATTGTAAGAAACTTAAATAAATCAAAAGGCCATAAAGAGAAACTCGACCAACTGGGTTGCAATCGAAGAAAGGAAAAGTCAACGAATGTTGAACCAATAATGAATGAACTGATTCAGCCTGCTGCCACTGGTCAAATTTACAGCAAGAGTTTTCCAATCCACTGAGCGAGTCTGGGTTGTGTGACCAGGAATACAAGCAAATCCTACAGGCCTCTGACGCTGGGAAATTGAACCACAGACATAATACATGTAACGGTGTTCAGTTTAAGGGCCGTGGATTCTAACTGAAGGATGTATAAATAAACAACAGATTGCTAAAGAATGAATTACGATTTCGTAATATCCTATTAGAATTTACTGAGTTTATTGTTCTTTCCTGACTCATATATATTGAAACAATTCTAACCTGCATCGATTGCAAGACAAAGGAAACTTCTGGAGTGGAAATGTAGCTGTGCTGGACAGCAGCTGGAATTGAGTTCAAAACCAGTATAAACATGAGTAGTGTTAGAGCTCTTGTGAGATCAGAGAAAGAATAGAACACTGCACCCCTCTGCATCTCCAAGTAAGAGATGTGCATGTCAATACCTCCCTGCATTGCTTGCTGTTCCCTGTTTAATAAAGCATTGGTATTAAACTCTTGTACTGAGTGCATCATTCTGCGTTAACCCATTCCAGAGACTCACCCCCAAGTGTTTAGTTTAGGCTCAAACTTCTTCCACACATTGTAATTGTTATATAAACAGAATACCACTTATGTAATCACAGAAGGGTTTTGTCCACTGGAGTTAGGATGTGTTTCAGTGGAGCGGCACTGACTCATGCTGGAGGCTCATTGCACCATTATTAAAATATGAATGCAGTGTTCAGTGCAATAAGAGAGATAACAGAAGACTGTTGCTAGGCTGCTGTAGTGTGTGATGATGATGATGATGATGATGATGATGATGATGATGATCTGTGCAGTAAAGGGTTACCTGGAGGTGTTTTGTGCAACCGGTCCCTGGTTTTCAGGAATTGTGACTGATGACATTTAGAATGAATTAAAAACACACAAAACAAATGCACTGACTCGCTTCTGTAATATCACAAAAAATACAACACAAAACAGCCACATATAAACAGCATCATTACATTTAGATTTGAATACAACACAAAACAGCCACATATAAAAAGCATCATTACATTTAGATTTGAATACAACACAGAACAGACACATATAAAAAGCATCATTACATTTAGATTTGAATACAACACTAAACAGCCACATATAAAAAGCATCATTACATTTAGATTTGAATACAACACAAAACAGCCACATATAAACAGCATCATTACATTTAGATTTGAATACAACACAAAACAGCCACATATAAAAAGCATCATTACATTTAGATTTGAATACAACACAGAACAGACACATATAAAAAGCATCATTACATTTAGATTTGAATACAACACTAAACAGCCACATATAAAAAGCATCATTACATTTAGATTTGAATACAACACAAAACAGCCACATATAAAAAGCATCATTACATTTAGATTTGAATACAACACAAAACAGCCACATATAAAAAGCATCATTACATTTAGATTTGAATACAACACAAAACAGACACATATAAAAAGCATCATTACATTTAGATTTGAATACAACACAAAACAGCCACATATAAAAAGCATCATTACATTTAGATTTGAATACAACACAAAACAGCCACATATAAAAAGCATCATTACATTTAGATTTGAATACAACACAAAACAGCCACATATAAAAAGCATCATTACATTTAGATTTGAATACAACACAGAACAGACACATATAAAAAGCATCATTACATTTAGATTTGAATACAACACAAAACAGCCACATATAAAAAGCATCATTACATTTAGATTTGAATACAACACAAAACAGCCACATATAAAAAGCATCATTACATTTAGATTTGAATACAACACAAAACAGACACATATAAACAGCATCATTACATTTAGATTTGAATACAACACAAAACAGCCACATATAAAAAGCATCATTACATTTAGATTTGAATACAACACAAAACAGACACATATAAAAAGCATCATTACATTTAGATTTGAATACAACACAAAACAGCCACATATAAAAAGCATCATTACATTTAGATTTGAATACAACACAAAACAGCCACATATAAAAAGCATCATTACATTTAGATTTGAATACAACACAAAACAGACACATATAAAAAGCATCATTACATTTAGATTTGAATACAACACAAAACAGCCACATATAAAAAGCATCATTGCATTTAGATTTGAATACAACACAAAAGACACATATAAACAGCATCATTACATTTAGATTTGCTCCCCTAGTCATACATGTATATTAATACAGTTAAGAATAAAGTGTGTTAGAAAACAATGGATCACCATCTCAAATTCACAACCAAAGAACATTCTGCATTGAAATGGAGTTAAAAAATGTTTTACTGACTATACCTTACTACTTATGCATCGTTTGCATGATTTATTTTAATTGCAAATCTATATACTGCACTATTTCAGTTTTGTTACAGGATACATTAGTTTATCTCTAATGTAATCACAGTTCTACATATACACTGCCCCTGTTCTGAGGCTATGTGCCAAATTCTGGGCTGCTCTGCTGTTCCGAATTCAGCTGAGTTTATGGGATGTTCTGCTCTACAGATGACAGCCCAGTTTGTAGGTCATGCTCAGTTTACCATAAAAATGTTCAACAGAACTGGATCGTGAATTCATTTAAGAGTAACCTTTAGTACATGAATCAAAGTTGACAACTTTTTTTGACTCTCCCCAAATAAGAATTAGAAACAGAAATAACATTTAAATGTAAAAAAAAGCTTATTTCTTTATTACAATGAAAAAACTGCATTGCACTGAAATAGATACAGTACTGAAAATGCAGGTGTTTTCCTTTATTAAAGGTTAATATCAAAATACATTTTGAGAAGGAACATGGTATTTCAAAAAAAGGACATCTCATTTGCTTATGTAATGTCCATCAATATATAGTCATGTGTAGCGGTTTATCAAACCTCAATATGAATAGAATGGTGGAATTCAACATATTTTATAAACCTATTACATGCAACAAAATAAATAAATACAAACATACAAAAAAGGCCTATATCTGCTGTTTAACACATGGGTTTTAAGAGACCAGCGCCCTTCAACAACTTAACATGGATATTATTGGATTGCATTGGTCAATTACTCCTCATCTATTCCTGATAGTTATACTGTAGGCTAGCGTTGCTTGCAGCATTTCTGTGCAACTGCAAGATGTTTTTGCAGAATTCTACATGTAAGGTTTCTGTTGGACTTTAGTCCCAATTACTGTATTCACAGTTTAGAGTGGGTCTCCAAACTTCACTGCCGTGTAAAAGGATTGGTTGTATAACTCTCTCACAATGTTAAAATGCCTCTACGCTTTCCCACTCGTGTCAACGTCATATTCCTCCGACAGACAAGAACCAATCAAAACGCGAGACTGTTAAGCAGTTCCATCCCCAAAACCGGGGTTGCGTCATACCTCCGCGTCTTTTCAAAGAGAAGAACAACAACAAACGATAGAAATTTAAAAGAAAAAAGATTGAGCTCCGCAGAGTTGACAAGGTGTGGACGATAATAAAAAAGTGAGTCCCATGTTGTTGTTTTTAATTGGTGTTTGGTTGTTCTCGACGCAGTGGTGTTTTGCTGTTAGCCGCGGGTTTTTCAGCCGGTCAGTGTTTCTGTGCAGCGCAGGTATGTGATGTTCTCGTCATGGGTAGCTAGTAATGTCAGCGCGGTGTTGATGTGGTTTAACCTGCTGAACTCGGATGCGCGCAACCTCTCGATGCTCTCCTAGTGTCTGGGATAAATCCCGACTGAACTGAACAGATACTGTACGAAACTACACGTGATTGTAGATTCATATTGAATATAAACTACATGAAAACGCATTGCGCGCTGAGAGATAAGCACGTCTGTCTGTGTTAATGACTTTGTAAAATAATGTTCTTGATTACTCTATTTTATTATTTTTTAATTATTATTGTTTTTTTAACTGCAGGTGCCATAAACTAAATGATAGACGCGATTGTGTTATGTTATTTTGACAAAAGGTACAGGAAGTGGCTGAAAACCGGTGTAGGTGCAGAACGTGGTACATCATCAGAATATGGTACTGGTACCAAAATGTGTACCGTCAAAAAATAGTATGCTGTCAGTGTTGTGATTGACTGCTGCACAAATCACTAGGAATAAGACAAACTGTAGATCACCCACAGAATGGTATATGTTTACAATGTTAGATAACACAATGTGTTGCTCATTAGTTAGTCACATATTTGCTGAATTGGAAGAAAAAAATGATATTAAAATGAACTTTAAAGGTCAAACAGTACTTTGTATTTGTTCAGATGGACGGTACCTTGTTTTCTGAGCTATAATTATTTGCAAAGCCCGGGCAAGCGCAGTACATGGTGTACCACGTTTTAACATGTACCGCAAAATAACACGGCCTGGGACTTTTTTAACATAACATATACTGTTATACAGACTTTTCAGCACGATAGGCTTTTTACAGTATATAGTGAGTATTAATGGGCTTTTTAATTAGTATTAATTAGACATTCTGTAGTAACACAGGGATGTGATAAAATCAATGCTGAAGCGACCTTATATTTATATGACATTTGTTATTTTGCACAGGTTAAGCTGTGTCAGAATGAACCACTCGCAGCGAGTCCAGCCTTTGATATGGAGACACCACGCACACACTTAACTTGAGCTTACATTAAACTATAATGTGGGCACATTTTAAGGTCTTTATTGTAAAAAGGTCTTCACAGAATTAAAAAATAACTTAATACAGTCGGTAAAATTCCTTAGTAACAAAACTAATCTGTACACAAAATATTAAGGCATTGGGTGTTCGATGTGCTTTTAGTACTCACATACACACACATGCGCACATACACGCACACACACACACGTGTGGAAGACCATCCGGGTCAGAAACACACTATTTAGTGCATCTTCAAATATTTAGTACATGCAGGGGCACTGGCCCCTCCAATAATCATCTCCAAAATATTGATTTCTGCCCTTTCTGTCACTGACACTCACACACTAAACGTATTTCCTCATAAAGTGCAGTTATGGACGTGTGTGTACTTGAGACCTGTGCTTGACATCTTTTTGATGATGTCTGACCGGAAAGGAAAAATTGTAATGCTGGATCTGGTCCGACATAGGGCCGCAAAGGGTTGAACTTTTTCAACAGATAAAATCGTATGATATTATATATTTATTACAAGAAATTCTGTGTTCCTTCAATGGTAAAGCCACTCCTGCTATAATGCCAGATTGTGTCTGTCCCTTGAATGCCCTTCATAACACATTTTAAATTGATACATAATTATTTGTTCAGCAGCTACTAAACAGAATCCTGTGTGCTGCCATGGACAGTGTGAAGATGGAATCTGTCCAGATTAAAGAGGAGTTCCCTGAACTTGAACTTGTCCCCATTAGAGTGGAGTTCTCTGGGCTGACTTCCCTCCCCATTAAACAGGAGCTCTGTGAGATGCAATGTGACAGCAGTCAGCTAGAGGTCTCTGACATTAAAGCTGAGCACAATGAACAGGAGATCCCCCAGACAGAAGAACACCTTCCTGTGAAACAAGAAGAGGTGCTGGAAACTGTCCGTATTAAACAGGAGCCCCCTGAAGTAGAGTTTGACCACATGGAACCAGGGAAAGAAGAATCCGAGGACTTCAAACCAAACATCCCTGAGCTGGAGCCTGTACGCCTGCGGGAGTGTAGCGTGGTGCTGGAGAGAATCTGCGTGAGAGAGCAAGGCGCTGGAGAGGAAGGCTCTCCCAACAGCACGCAAGGAGGTGGAAAGGAAGACGGGCGCTCCCATTCAGAATGCAGTCTAGCAGGTGAGTGACTCCCAGTAGCTGTGACATTGTCATTCTAGATGCGTGAAATCCACAGTGTGGTTGAAAGAGAGGGAGCATATTGGTTAGAGTACTTTAAAACCTGTCCAATCCGGCATCGCTTGGGACTGGAAAGTGGTGCCAGATTAGAGAGTTACTGTAAAACATTGAATACTGACCTAAAGGTAAAATGACTAAACTATCTGAACACTAAACAACTGTGTTACTGTACACACACAGTGTAATAAACACAGTAATGCTTCAGCAAACTCTTCACCTTTTATCACAAGCCTGTTTAACCCATTCCCATAGAAAGACCTTCACGTGCTCGTACTGTACCTGCATGAGGATTCAGATGCTTTCTGCTGCATTCAGGGTCTCTCACTGTTAGCTCTTTTGAGTTGGTGTTTTGTTCAGCTTTTCTTTCAAGAGTTCGCTCGCTGTGTGGATGATTAGACATGTATTTGCTGTTCAACAACTGCACAATTCAGAATGGCGCCGGCTGGACATGGTAGTGTATACACAACATCAGGCAGAAGGGACAGATTCCAGAATAGCCAGGCTCTGGACTGTAGAGGGGATCACACCATTCATTTCAATAGGGATTTGATCAGGACCCCAAAATCATACCGAATTAGAATGCTGGTTTGTAGAGGGGCTGGATTAGACAGGGCTCTACAGCTATGGACAAAAGCTTTGCATCTCCTACAATTGTAGGATTGAGGCATAATAAAAAACATATAAACATCATTTAGACCCTTTATTTAGCATCATGTAAACAAAGAAACGACATATTGCAAAATTCTACCAGAAGCCAGAATAGTATCACAGTATTTCCTGTTAGATTTCGAAATGTCACATTATATAGTGTGTATTTATTTATTTTTGTCTCAGTCCTAAAATTCTAGGTGTTTCTAAACTTTTGGCTGTACTGTAGATTGCTGATGCTTTTACAGTCTGTGTAACTGTATAAAATAAACTGCTTGTGTTTCTGTCTGTATACTGGAGTCCTGTAACCCACTGTGTTGGGATTCAATTATAGGAATTATAAATTGAGAGAACTGAATTAACAAAACACATAAACCCTGCATGTGTAATGTAATGCTATGGCATGGGGCTGCACATTTCTAATGCACCGTGATGTATATCTGTACAACAATAAACAAGATGATTCCAAACAGAGAGAGGGAGGGAGCCGTTCCAGTCTCCAAGCACATCATTGACAGCTGATGCGGATTACACTGCAGTTCAGTGTATGCATCTGTACAGACCCCAAGATTAGAAAAAACTCAATGCCATCATGAGAAAGATATCATTGTAATCTAATGCTGAGGAGAAAGATATATTGTAGGGTTTGTCAGGGGAAACATTACAGGAGAACTTCAGGGCTCAGCACAGGGCTCGGTTTCACCAGCATCAGTCTTTACTGACTTTGCTTTCACACAGAAAGGCTTTAAGTTTAACTTTGCATTTTTAAACTGGTGTAACCCAGAGCAAACCCCACAGCTAAAATGCACACACTTTAATCCAGGGGTTCCAAACAGCACCACCTTCAGGCCGCGGGTGCAATGACATTCTATGTGTTTTTTTCTATTAATAACGATAAGCAGGCGTCGGCAGCAGCTGTAATTATAGAAAAATAAAGTGTAGCAAGGGAGTATCGGCGGACTGTCAATCAAAGCAGAAATTCACAAATCAGAGCTAACAGATTGCCTTCCTGTAGGCGGGATGTAGAGCGAGAGCTCTGACAATAGGGCGGTGTTGAGGTCATGTGATCGCTCTGCTGGCAGATGTAAAAAGTGTGTTCAGTATTCATAACATTACAATATGTCGAATCCGCTACCAAAGAATACGTTTTGCAAAGTATAAAGAACAGAAAAGGCAGCTGCAGGAGTTTGAATGCATTTGTACCGCGGGCTCAGCTTTGAGGAGCTGGAATGGGTTTTTTTCTTTTGTAGAAACGTTTCCATACGAACTTTTGTAATAACATTCATTTACAATTGATGCCAATGATGAATACGTTTTTGTCACTAAGTAGCTATTAACATTTAAAATATTGCGTGCTTTGATGTTTCAATATTAACTAAATCAAGTTATGAATCAAACTAAGTCTTTTTGCATGCCGGTAATTGATTTATTAAAATGTTTGGTTATACTGCTATTTTATACATATTTTTTGTTGAAACATTATAATAATAATTATACAA
The DNA here is from genome assembly GCF_902713425.1 of Acipenser ruthenus. Lineage (NCBI taxonomy): Eukaryota > Metazoa > Chordata > Actinopteri > Acipenseriformes > Acipenseridae > Acipenser > Acipenser ruthenus. Next base: position 8,993,808 of record NC_081226.1, on the reverse strand, counting down.
AGGTACCTAATTAAAAGGTTGATAAAAACGTCTGTTTAATCTTTGCAATTTATTGTATTCACTAAAATTAAAGTGTTTGAATTTTTAACTCTGTGCATATTCTATGTGATTTCCATCTTTCACATTATTTATTCAAATGAATAAAGGACAGTTTAGATTAGCTTTATTTATCATGTTACAGGTTTAAGCATAGAAAATGTTTTTAATTTGACATTTTCCCAAGGAGTGCTAATAGTGGGCCGCAGTGCCTGATGCAGCTGAACAGGTGGGCCTCGGGGGGAATTGGGAACCCCTGCTTTAATCCACTCCTCCACCTAGCCACATGTCCTAAGCCTACAAGCAGTCCCTCTTACTTTCTTTCCTGTTCATATTTTCCAGGTTCCAGTCCAGCAGCAGGCAGTGGAAAATATCCTGACTGTGGGAAAGGTTTCACCCAGTTAGGACACCTGAAAACACACCAGCAAATTCACACTGGAGAGAAACTGTATCGCTGCTCTGACTGTGGAAAGAGTTTCAGTCGGTTACGAAACCTGAAAACACACCAACGAATTCACACAGGAGAGAAACCGCATGGTTGCTCTGACTGTGGGATGAGTTTCAGTCAATCAGGACACCTGAAAGCACACCAGCGAATTCACACAGGAGAGAAACCATATTGCTGCTCTGACTGTGGGAAGAGTTTCAGGGAAAGAGGAACCCTGAGAAATCACGAGCGAATTCACACAGGAGAGAAACCGTATTGCTGCTCTGACTGTGGGAAGAGTTTCAGTCAATCAGGAGCCCTGAAAGCACACCAGCAAATTCACACAGGAGAGAAACCGTATTGTTGCTCTGACTGTGGGAAGAGTTTCAGTCTGTTAGGACACCTGAAATCACACCAGCAGATTCACACAGGAGAGAAACCGTATTGCTGCTCTGACTGTGGGAAGAGTTTCAGTCAATCAGGACACCTGAAATCACACCAGCAAACTCACACAGGAGAGAAACCGTATTGCTGCTCTGACTGTGGGAAGAGTTTCAGAGTTTCAGAACAACTGAAAAGACACCAGCGAATTCATACAGGAGAGAAACCGTATAGCTGCTCTGACTGTGGGAAGAGTTTCAGAGTTTCTGAACATCTGAAAGCACACCAGCGAATTCACACAGGAGAGAAACCGTATCGCTGCTCTGACTGTGGGAAGAGTTTCAGTCAGTTAGCAGCCCTAAGAAAACATGAGCGAATTCACACAGGAGAGAAACCGTATCACTGCTCTGACTGTGGAGAGAGTTTCAGAGAAAGAGGAACCCTGACAAAACATGAGCGAATTCACACAGGAGAGAAACCGTATTGCTGCTCTGACTGTGGGAAGAGTTTCAGTCAGTTAAGTAACCTCAAACAACACACCAGCAAACTCACACAGGAGAGAAATTGTACCAGTGCTCTGACTGTGGAAACAGTTTCAACAAGTTAGGACATCTTCAAACACATCAGTGAATTCACAACGGATACAAACCCTAAGGACCATGTTCATTCAGAAAGAAACATTACCTTACATCAGCGCTCCAGATAAGGTTTTGGGTCTGGGAGTAACTTACCCTTTTAACACTGAGAGTAAAATGTTTTTCAGGGGGTAAAATGCAACATTACCTTGAAGTCCTGAGTAATCTCGATAAATACTGTACAATCTTTGATGCTAATGGGCAGGCATTAAAAAAAAAAGCCTTCCATTTTAACTGCAGTGTTTCTTTGAACTACGGCACAACCACAGTTCTACAAGATTCTTTATCGGCTCACCACATTTTTTTTCGATGTATCACACTGACTCTGCAAATCAATTACATTATATTTTAACATTAACCTCTTTTGCGATACAGACGTACCCTGCACGTCATGATTAAAAACATGGTTAAAAATGTTTAAAAAACAGATATATCAATCTGGATTGCTGTTTTTTCACTCGGGGTGGTTCATTGAGGAGTTATTACACAACATATTAATGTCATTATATTACATAGATAAAATATATTTGATGTGATGCAGTTGTTAAATGTAATTTACAGCCTGTTTGAATGCAAGCAGTGGCCATCTTTGGCTTGCACTGGAAACAGCCAGAATGAATTTAAAACAATCTGTGTGTAACTTTCGTTTTCTTTTCAATGAGGATTGATAATAAAAAAAGTTTACCTTTTGATTAGTAGCTGTTTTATCGAGCTGTGCTTCATGAAATCAGCTTTGAAGTTACATACGACTATTTGTCTATGTCTTGTTTTGTTCATGTGACAGAGAGGAAGATACTTCCTGCTCCTGACTGTATCATCGTGTGACACCATTGTAATGTACAGAGTGTGTGGGAGCTACTGTATCATCGTGTGACACCATTGTAATGCACCGAGCGTGTGGGAGCTACTGTATCATCGTGTGACACCATTGTAATGCACCGAGCGTGTGGGAGCTACTGTATCATCGTGTGACACCATTGTAATGCACAGAGTGTGTGGGAGCTACTGTATCATCGTGTGACACCATTGTAATGCACCGAGCGTGTGGGAGCTACTGTATCATCGTGTGACACCATTGTAATGCACCGAGCGTGTGGGAGCTACTGTATCATCGTGTGACACCATTGTAATGCACCGAGCGTGTGGGAGCTACTGTATCATCGTGTGACACCATTGTAATATACAGAGCGTGTGGGAGCTACTGTATCATCGTGTGACACCATTGTAATGCACCGAGCGTGTGGGAGCTACTGTATCATCGTGTGACACCATTGTAATGTACAGAGCGTGTGGGAGCTACTGTATCATCGTGTGACACCATTGTAATGCACCGAGCGTGTGGGAGCTACTGTATCATCGTGTGACACCATTGTAATGCACCGAGCGTGTGGGAGCTACTGTATCATCGTGTGACACCATTGTAATGTACAGAGCGTGTGGGAGCTACTGTATCATCGTGTGACACCATTGTAATGTACCGAGCGTGTGGGAGCTACTGTATCATCGTGTGACACCATTGTAATGCACCGAGCGTGTGGGAGCTACTGTATCATCGTGTGACACCATTGTAATGTACAGAGCGTGTAGGAGCTACTGTATCATCGTGTGACACCATTGTAATGTACAGAGCGTTTGGGAGCTACTGTATCATCGTGTGACACCATTGTAATGCACCGAGCGTGTGGGAGCTACTGTATCATCGTGTGACACCATTGTAATGCACCGAGCGTGTGGGAGCTACTGTATCATCGTGTGACACCATTGTAATGCACAGAGTGTGTGGGAGCTACTGTATCATCGTGTGACACCATTGTAATGCACCGAGCGTGTGGGAGCTACTGTATCATCGTGTGACACCATTGTAATGCACCGAGCGTGTGGGAGCTACTGTATCATCGTGTGACACCATTGTAATGTACAGAGTGTGTGGGAGCTACTGTACTTCCAACTTTTAAAAAAGTGTTGTAAACCCAGCGATCATAGGGTAAAAATAAACATTAGGAACCGTGTGTTTTTTGTATATAGCTACTCAATGCCATCATGAGAAAGATATAATTGTAATCTAATGCTGAGGAGAAAGATATATTGTAGGGTTTGTCAGGGGCAATAAACCTGAAACATTACAGGAGAACTTCACAGTCAGATTTTGATCCCAGGGCTCGGTTTCACCAGCATCAGTCTTTACTGACTTTGCTTTCACACAGAAAGGCTTTAAGTTTAACTTTGCATTTTTAAACTAGTGTAACCCAGAGCAAACCCCACAGCTAAAATGCACACACTTTAATCCACTTCACCACCTAGCCACATGCCCTAAAAACTGTATCGCTGCTCTGACTGTGGGAAGAGTTTTAGGGATTCAGGAACCCTGAAAAGACACCAGCGAATTCACACAGGAGAGAAACCATATTCCTGCTCTGACTGTGGGAAGAGTTTCATTCAGTCAGGACACCTGAAAAGACACCAGCGAATTCATACTGGAGAGAAACCATTTCGCTGCTCTGACTGTGGGATGAGTTTCAGTCATTCAGGAGACATGAAAAAGCACCAACGAATTCACACAGGAGAGAAACCGTATTGCTGCTCTGACTGTGGGAAGAGTTTCAGTTTTTCAGGAGACATGAAAAAACACCAGAGAATTCACACAGGAGAGAAACCGTATCACTGCTCTGACTGTGGGAAGAGTTTCTGTTTTAAAACCAATCTTCATACACACCAACAAATTCACACAGGAGAGAAACCATATCACTGCTCTGACTGTGGGAAGAGTTTCCGTTTGAAAACCAACCTTCATATACACCAACGAATTCACACAGGAGAGAAACCGTATCACTGCTCTGATTGTGGGAAGAGTTTCTGTACTAAAAATGACCTTCGAGTACATCAACAAATTCATACAGGAGAGAAACCGTATTGGTGCTCTGACTGTGGCAAGCACTTCCGTCAGGCAGGAGCTCTGAAATCACACCAGCGAATTCACAACGGTGACAAAGCCCATGTTCATTCAGAACGAAACCTTAACCTTGCATTATGAGTCCCTGTGTAATTTACTGTTTTGTGTATCGCTCTAAGAGCTTGATTTTTAAATGGTCAAAATGCTCTTCAAGAACTTAAACTCTGATTGTGTCAGAAAGTTGGCGGAGACGCGGACACGTCACAAGAGGCTTCTCTGCTGTCAGTTTAACTCAGGCTGTCAATGCAGTCATAAGAACATAAGAAAGTTTAACAACGAGAGGAGGCCAGTCAGCCCCTCTTGCTCGTTTGGTTGTTAGTAGCTTATTGATCCCAGAATCTCATCGAGCAGCTTCTTGAAGGATCCCAGGGTGTCAGCTTCAATAACATTACTGGGGAGTTGGTTCCAGACCCTCACAATTCTCTGTGTAAAAAAGTGCCTCCTATTTGCTGTTCAACAACAGATATTATTATTATTATTTATTTCTTAGCAGACACCCTTATCCAGGGCGACTTACAATTGTTAGAAGATATCCCATTATACAGATATCACATTATTTTTACATACAATTACCCATTTATACAGTTGGGTTTTTACTGGAGCAATCTAGGTAAAGTACCTTGCTCAAGGGTACAACAGCAGTGTCCCCCACTGGGGATTGAACCCACGACCCTCCGGTCAAGAGTCCAGAGCCCAGAGCCCTAACCACTACTACTGTTCTGAATGCCCCTTTATCTAATCTCCATTTGTGACCCCTGGTCATTGTTTCTTTTTTCAGGTCAAAGAAGTCCCCTGGGTCGACACTGTCAATACCTTTTAGGATTTTGAATGTTTGTATCAGATCGCCGCATAGTCTTTGTTCAAGACTGAATAGAATCAATTCTTTTAGCCTGTCTGCATACGACATGCCTTTTAAACCAGTGATAATTCTGGTCGCTCTTCTTTGCACTCTTTCTAGAGCAGCAATATCCTTTTTGTATCGAGGTGACCAGAACTGAACACAATATTCTTGGTGAGGTCTTACTAATGCATTGTAAAGTTTTAACATTAATTCCCTTGCTTTAAATTCAGCACTTCTCACAATATATCCGAGCATCTTGCTGGCCTTTTTTATAGCTTCCCCACATTGTCTAGATGAAGACATTTCTGAGTCAACATAAACTCCTAGGTCTTTTTCATAGATCCCTTCTTCAATTTCAGTATCTCCCATATGATATTTATAATGCACATTTGTATTGCCTGCATGCAATACTTTACACTTTTCTCTATTAAATGTCATTTGCCATCTGTCTGCCCAGTTCTGACTGCTGTCTTGATCATTTTGAATGACCTTTGCTGCTGCAACAGTGTTTGCCACTCCTCCTATTTTTGTGTCGTCTGCAAATTTAACAAGTTTGCTTACTATACCAGAATCTAAATCATTAATGTTAATTAATGATTTAGTTACACCACTGGTTACCTTGCTCCATTTTGAGGTTTCTCCTCTAATCAGTACTTTCCGTTTTCTACATGTTAACCACTCCCTAATCCATGTGCATGCATTTCCTTGAATCCCTACTGCATCCCTTCCTTTCTGCATATTCCCGATCCCAGTCATTGCCTGGGAGCGGGAATATGCAGAAAGGAAACTATTCCGCACCTCATCTGATGGACGAGTCAGGAGAAATTGATAACTCAGTGTGGGGAATCAGTATCAGGGTTTAGCATTTAAACTGCATAGACTTGAAAATAAATAAATTGATGGAACGACTATCCCGACCCTGGTATGTAGCATCCCAGAGAGAAGACTGCACCGTCCTTACTGGGCAACCGTCTGCAGGGTTTTATCCTGTAATCCCTGAATAAAAAAGATCGTGTTGCACCTGGACTCCAAGGTGAGAGGTTGAAGATGAATAATCCTTTGTGCTAGGGTTAGGTTTTCAGTAAGAAGAGAGAGCTACTCATTTAACGCAGATGCAAATTATTTTGGAGCCTTCCCAGGGAAGAAATGTGAATAAAATAAAACATCCTAGTTCAAACAGCTGAGTGTAAAGGATTGTGGGAAATGTATTCACTTGCATCCACATTAGCATCTCTGTTCTGTATTTTAGTGTTGTTTGGGGACTTCAGTTCCCATGATGCATTTCGAGTTGCCATGCTGCTCACACAAATACGTGCGCTCCTTGATGACAAGTGGAGGTGCTGAAAGCGATGGATAATGCAGCACCGTACAAGAAAAAGAAAGATGCTGCTGCAGATTTCAACATTCCCACAAGCACTTTGAAAACCGTTCTGAAATAACGGGATACAATAATACAGGCCTGTGAACAGCAAACTGGATGCAAGTCGTCAGCGTTTCTGATTTGCTCAATACCTGATGCTGAGGACGCCTTGCTTCTGTGCTTTAAAAATGCCTGTGATCAGAATGTGCCTGAATCTGGATTCACTATGAGACACACCCTGAGGAATGAGCACAGCAGCTGGGACATGCACATTTCAACTGCAGTTCATTTGCCATGTATACTTTTTAAAAGCTCACTTACAACTGTAATTACATTTATAATACTTTTCACTGTAGCTGACTGTAATTGAAATTTGATTTCAGTCTCACTGTAACTTCAATACAAACTGACCATATGCATTTGAGACTGCTGATAATCAGAATTACTGATAACACGTTTTTGCTGGTCCCTTGAAATTCATTTTCATGAGAATTGACAGTATGTGTATATCTGGTGTACATGCGCGTCCGCAGTTAGGAACTGGTTTAGGGTGCAATAAGTAAACTATATAACAATATATAACAAGCATCATTACATTTAGATTTGCTTCCCCCAGTCATACAGTTAATAAAGTGTTTTAAAAAACAATCACCATCTCAAATAAACAACCAAAGAACATTCTGCAATGAAATTGAGTTAAAAAAAATGTTTTACTGACTATACCTTACTACTTCTTATCATTTGCATGATTTATTTTAATTGCAAATCTATATACTGCACTATTTCAGTTTTGTTACAGGATACATTAGTTTATCTCTAATGTAATCACAGTTTTATATATACACTGCCCCTGTTCTGAGGCTATATGCCAAATTCTGGACCGCTTTGCTTTTCAGATAACGTCCCAAATTCTGGGCTTTTCTGCTGTTCCGAATTCAGCCGAGTTTATGGGATGTTCTGCTCTTACACGACAGCCCAGTTTCTAGGTCATACTCTCCCCAAATTTTGTTTTAAGAAGAAACAGAAATCAAATTTAATTATTTTTTTTAAAAGCGTATTTATTTATTACAATGAAGAAACTGCATCACACTGAAATATATTATTAAAGGTTAATATTAAAATACATTTTTGAGAAGGAATATGGCATTCCAAAAAAAGGACATCTCGGAAATTCAACATATTTTATTCACCTATCACATGCAAAAAAATAAATAAAAAATACAAAAAGGCCTATATCTGCTCTTTAGCTTATGGGTTTTAAGAGTCCAGTGCCCTTCAACAACTTAACATGGATATTATTGGATTGCATTGGTCAATTACTCCTCATCTATTCCTGATAGTTATACTGTAGGCTAGCGTGAGCAAGATGGCTTGTGGGTGACGTCAGACCAGGAAGAGACACACAGTACTGGGAGGTATGAAGCGCTGTTGGGCGAGTTTATTGCCAATTAAAGATTTAAACAAACAAACAAAACACTTTGCAAAATAATATGGCACGGTGGCCAAAACACAAAATAAAGCGAACACTAAATAAAACGTAATGCCAGCACGCTGGTGTAATGACAGCACGCTGGTGTAATGCCAGCACGCTGGTGTAATGACAGCACGCTGGTGTAATGACAGCACGCTGGTGTAATGCCAGTGCACGCTGGTGTAATGACAGTGTGCGCTGGTGTAATGCCAGCACGCTGGTGTAATGCCAGCACGCTGGTGTAATGACAGCACGCTGGTGTAATGACAGTGCACGCTGGTGTAATGACAGCACGCTGGTGTAATGACAGTGCGCGCTGGTGTAATGACAGCACGCTGGTGTAATGCCAGTGCACGCTGGTGTAATGACAGCACGCTGGTGTAATGACAGTGCGCGCTGTTGTAATGACAGCACGCTGGTGTAATTACAGTGCGCGCTGGTGTAATGACAGCACGCTGGTGTAATGCCAGTGCACGCTGGTGTAATGACAGCACGCTGGTGTAATGACAGCACGCTGGTGTAATGCCAGCACGCTGGTGTAATGACAGCACGCTGGTGTAATGCCAGCACGCTGGTGTAATGACAGTGTGCGCTGGTGTAATGACAGCACGCTGGTGTAATGACAGTGCACGCTGGTGTAATGACAGCGCACTGGTGTAATGACAGCACGCTGGTGTAATGACAGTGCACGCTGGTGTAATGACAGCACGCTGGTGTAATGCCAGCACGCTGGTGTAATGACAGTGTGCGCTGGTGTAATGACAGCACGCTGGTGTAATGACAGCACGCTGGTGTAATGACAGTGCACGCTGGTGTAATGACAGCACGCTGGTGTAATGACAGCGCACTGGTGTAATGACAGCACGCTGGTGTAATGACAGCACGCTGGTGTAATGACAGCACGCTGGTGTAATGACAGCGCACTGGTGTAATGACAGCACGCTGGTGTAATGACAGTGCACGCTGGTGTAATGACAGCACGCTGGTGTAATGACAGCGCACTGGTGTAATGACAGTGTGCGCTGGTGTAATGACAGCATGCTGGTGTAATGACAGCATGCTGGTGTAATGACAGCACGCTGGTGTAATGACAGCGTGCGCTTGTGTAATGACAGCATGCTGGTGTAATGACAGCACGCTGGTGTAATGACAGTGCACGCTGGTGTAATGACAGCACGCTGGTGTAATGACAGCACGCTGGTGTAATGACAGTGCACGCTGGTGTAATGACAGCACGCTGGTGTAATGACAGTGCACGCTGGTGTAATGACAGCACGCTGGTGTAATGACAGCGCACTGGTGTAATGACAGCACGCTGGTGTAATGACAGCACGCTGGTGTAATGACAGCACGCTGGTGTAATGACAGTGCACGCTGGTGTAATGACAGCACGCTGGTGTAATTACAGTGCACGCTGGTGTAATGACAGCACGCTGGTGTAATGCCAGTGTCACGCTGGTGTAATGACAGCACGCTGGTGTAATGACAGCACGCTGGTGTAATGACAGCACGCTGGTGTAATGACAGTGCACGCTGGTGTAATGACAGCACGCTGGTGTAATTACAGTGCACGCTGGTGTAATGACAGCACGCTGGTGTAATGACAGCGCACTGGTGTAATGACAGCACGCTGGTGTAATGACAGCGTGCGCTTGTGTAATGACAGCACGCTGGTGTAATGACAGCATGCTGGTGTAATGACAGCACGCTGGTGTAATGACAGCACGCTGGTGTAATGACAGCACGCTGGTGTAATGACAGCGTGCGCTTGTGTAATGACAGCATGCTGGTGTAATGACAGCACACTGGTGTAATGACAGCGCACTGGTGTAATGACAGCACGCTGGTGTAATGACAGCACGCTGGTGTAATGACAGCACGCTGGTGTAATGACAACACGCTGGTGTAATGACAGCGTGCGCTTGTGTAATGACAGCACGCTGGTGTAATGACAGCACACTGGTGTAATGACAGCGCACTGGTGTAATGACAGCACGCTGGTGTAATGACTGCACGCTGGTGTAATGACAGCGCACTGGTGTAATGACAGTGTGCGCTGGTGTAATGACAGCATGCTGGTGTAATGACAGCATGCTGGTGTAATGACAGCACGCTGGTGTAATGACAGCGTGCGCTTGTGTAATGACAGCATGCTGGTGTAATGACAGCACGCTGGTGTAATGACAGCACGCTGGTGTAATGACAGCACGCTGGTGTAATGACAGTGCACGCTGGTGTAATGACAGCACGCTGGTGTAATGACAGTGCACGCTGGTGTAATGACAGCACGCTGGTGTAATGACAGCGCACTGGTGTAATGACAGTGTGCGCTGGTGTAATGACAGCATGCTGGTGTAATGACAGCATGCTGGTGTAATGACAGCACGCTGGTGTAATGACAGCGTGCGCTTGTGTAATGACAGCACGCTGGTGTAATGACAGCATGCTGGTGTAATGACAGCACGCTGGTGTAATGACAGCACGCTGGTGTAATGACAGCACGCTGGTGTAATGACAGCGTGCGCTTGTGTAATGACAGCATGCTGGTGTAATGACAGCACACTGGTGTAATGACAGCGCACTGGTGTAATGACAGCACGCTGGTGTAATGACAGCACGCTGGTGTAATGACAGCACGCTGGTGTAATGACAACACGCTGGTGTAATGACAGCGTGCGCTTGTGTAATGACAGCACGCTGGTGTAATGACAGCACACTGGTGTAATGACAGCGCACTGGTGTAATGACAGCACGCTGGTGTAATGACTGCACGCTGGTGTAATGACAGCACGCTGGTGTAATGACAGTGCACGCTGGTGTAATGACAGCGCACTGGTGTAATGACAGCACGCTGGTGTAATGACAGCACGCTGGTGTAATGACAGCAAGCTGGTGTAATGACAGTACGCTGGTGTAATGACAGTGCACGCTGGTGTAATGACAGCGCACTGGTGTAATGACAGCACGCTGGTGTAATGACAGCAAGCTGGTGTAATGACAGTACGCTGATGTAATGACAGCACGCTGCTGTAATGACAGCACGCTGGTGTAATGCCAGTGTCGCGCTGGTGTAATGACAGCACGCTGCTGTAATGCCAGTGTCGCGCTGGTGTAATGCCAGCACGCTGCTGTAATGCCAGTGCATGCTGGTGTAATGCCAGTGCACGCTGGTGTAATGACAGCATGCATAGCAATTGTTAATTCTTTAGTTTTAATTTCAGTTTCAATTCTTACTATCTCGCTCTCTCACTCCACCTCTGAACACCCGACCAGCAGAAATAATAATGAGATACAGGGAATACACAATGATGTGTACTGCTCTGTATATTTAATTCACGGGGCAGCCCCAAACAATGTACACGGTATTCAAAACACATACACGGTCACCAGTCCTCAGTGAGTGCAGTAGTGCTCGTGCTGTAAATACAATTGATCATGCTCCAGTGCAGGGATGTTCCAGGTAAGTGCTGGCCTCTTGCGACAGCTCCGGAACGTGTCAGCCGTCTAATAATAACAATTATACAAAACAAACAAAACACTCACGATACAGTACAATACGGGTCCTTCCGGGTTCAAAGCTTTAACCAAACAGGAACAGATCCATCCTCTCAAGGTCTGGGGATTCCGTGTCGGTATTGTTCTGGTTACTAGATCCACAGGGAGATGGGCGTGGCATCCAAACATCACATCCTCTCTCAAAGATGCTAACAAAGACAAAAGTTTTGATTAAGTCTCTCACAAGCCCTGTTCCCTTGTGGATGGTACGGGGTAGTGCAGCTTTTCCGAAAGCCATACAACCTGCTTAGTTCTTGCACCAATTCTGACTCGAATGCAGCCCCACGGTCGGAGTGGATACGCTCCGGACATCCAAAAGGCTGAATTATGGCTTTCTATGGAGCTTTTATTGTGGTCTGTGTGGTCTGCTCTCTAGTGGGTACGGCCGAGTCGAATCTAGAAAACAAGTCTACCATGACAGCAGTGTGGAGTAGTGGTTAGGGCTCTGGACTCTTGACTGGAGGGTCGTGGGTTCAATCCCAGGTGGGAGACACTGCTGCTGTACCCTTGAGCAAGGTACTTTACCTAGATTGCTCCAGTAAAAAAACAACTGTATAAATGGGTAATTATATGTAAAAATAATATGATATCTGTATAATGTGAAATAATGTATAATGTGTATAATGTGAAATAATGTGACATCTTGTAACAATTGTAAGTCACCCTGGATAAGGGCGTCTGCTAAGAAATATATAATAATAATATAAGGGTATCTCCAGCACGGCCTAAAGACAAATAATCAATCACCACTTTCATATTTGGAATGTATGGTACTTTCAATGGAGAGATATTGAGCACAGAGTGTAGGGTCTGTCTCAATAAATTGCAGTTTGACTAGAGGGAGAGCAAATATGACCATTTATGGGCATTTGTGTAGGGGGTTTTACAGCTCTGCTCTGCTTGCTTGCATGGGGGATGGGAGAATCTCAGAGATAACACATGCCAAGGAATGTGTGTATGAGGCCTGGAGACTTGCCACGTATAGGTATAGTGAGGAGGGGTCATAAATGACATCATTAAAAGGGTGTGTTTTGGAATCTACACAACTGAAGTGAATGCATTGTGTGGTGCTCAGTTCTACCAATCTCACTGCAAGCCCAGAGGGACACGACTCTGTACAACAGTTCTATTCTTGTATTAGAAATAAACATATTTTTGACTTTTACTAATATTGTTTTCCAGTTTTCATCAATTTTTCCTTACACTGTCAATATTAAACAGTCTTAAATATAATATTATTTTTGATAATTCAGGAATGTTGAATTAAACTGGGTAATGAACTGCAAAAAATAATGTGTTTTTAAGAAAAATGTGTTTCAATGGGGTATGCTTTTTATTTTATTTTATTTATTTTTTTTAGTCGCTGTCAGAGTCAAAGATTTGTGTCGCTCGCTTGGTTGGTGCTCCCGTTGGTGAAGGATGATTGTAAATCTTCACAGAGACAGATTTGTTAAAAGTGCCTAAAAAACATCGAGCTCCCGAGTGGCGCATCCAGTAAAAGCACTCGCTAGAGTGCAGGATGCGCTCTATAGCCTGGATGTCACGAGTTCGAGTCCAGGCTATTCCACAGCCGACCGTGGACGGGAGCTCCCAGGTGGCGGCGCACAATTGGCCTAGTGTCGCCCGGGAGGGAGGGGTTAGGTCGGCCAGGGTGTCCTCGGCTCACCACGGGCCAGCGCCCCCTGTAGTCTGGCCGGGCGCCTGCGGGCTTGCCTGTAAGCTGCCCAGAGCTGCGTTGTCCTCCGACGCTGTAGCTCTGAGGCGGCTGCATGGTGAGTCTGCAGAGTGTAAAGAAGCGGGCGGCTGACGGCACACGCTTCGGAGGACAGCGTGTGTTCATCTTCGCCCCTCCCGAGTCAGCGCAGGGGTGGTAGCGGTGAGCTGAGCCTAAAAATAATTGGGCATTTCAAATTGGGGAGAAAATAATAAAAACTAATTGGCAACGACTAAATTTAAAAAAAAAAAAAAGTGCCTAAAAAACATGAATTGTGGGTGTTGTCTGATTGAATTTTTGAAAGCCATTGACAGGAATGTCTTTAATTTCCCATTCCTCTCGAGTTTCTCTGACAGACAAATGTACCAGCTTTACATCAATTGTTTTTGACATATTCTCATTTTGTTAATGAACATTTCTGCATTGTGGGTGTTGTCGAGTGATTGAACACTAGACATTTTGTGTTTGAATTGAAAGTGATCTCGAGAAGTCGAATGGGTCAAAGTTCAAGTATATTTTCCTCTAGAGGAATTCTGACATTTCGACATCTACTTTGATTTTATCCTTGTATTATAATATTATACGTCCCACCCATCCTAGCCCTAAACCAATTATATGGAGACGTGGCCCGTAGTCATGGATATGACCCACGCAAAAAAAATAGTAGATTAGTGATTGGACGGCCGAGATATGACATAAAAGGTCATGGATCATATCCGATCAGGACTGCCTGTGGGTCGTTACAAGTGTAAATGTTTCCAATTAGGAAGGACTTCACAGTAAATGGTTGAGGGGCTCATTTTTACACGTTGCATGTACTTTGCACAAGAATGTCTGTAATCACTCACTCGATGGAATCATTACTAATTTACAATATATTTAGTTTGCATTATATTTGCATATCCAACTGTTTAAACATCATCTATAGCCAGTTTAAACTACCATGGATAGGCAAGGAATGCTTATTTGAAGCTGTTGAAGGGCACTGGTCTCTTAAAACTCATAAGTGAGGTCTGATAAACCGCTATACATGACTATATATTGATGGACATTACACAAGCAAATGAGATGTCCTTTTTTTGGAATACCATGTTCTATATCAAAAATGGGTTTTAATAATAACATTTGATAAAGGAAAACACTTGCTCTAATGAACTGCCATATATATATATATATATATATATATATATATATATATGTATAAACACGCAGCTTTCAAGTTAAGGGGAATGAAAGCAATGAATAGAGAACAAGGGGTAATCGGGAAATATGCAATAAAGCATTACAAGAGCCAATCAAATCGCGTCACCTAATGGCTTTTCTCTCTCTCTCTCTCTCTCTCTCTCTCTCTCTCTCTCTCTCTCTCTCTTCTCTCTCAGGCATCTCTCTCTCTCTCTCTCTCTCTCTCTCTCTCTCTCTCTCTCTCTCTCTCTCTCTCTCATCACAATGTTAAAATGCCTCCAAGCTTTCCCACTCGTGTTGACGTCATATTCCTCCGACAGACAAGAACCAATCAAAACGCGGGACTGTTAAGCAGTTCCATCCTAAAAACCAAGCCAGTGGCTGCGTTCTAGTAGCGCAGGCTTTTGGGATCCTGTGTCAAATGACGTGGGTCTGCATGCATAACCTGTCCCAGTAAGGCAAACTGCTTGGCCAGAACTGACAACAGAGGTGACGCATGTCCTTGGCGGGGAGACTATGCATGCGCTGCAGATTCTAAAAGGAGCTGCGCTGAAGCAGACCCGTACTATAAACAATGGAAGAGCGCCAGCCGTGCAAGAGGGGCTTTGAGAGCCATGTGCAGGATTAGTGAAGGGGATACCGCCACCTGGTGTGGGGGTGTGAAATACATGCGAAAACAGCTTGCATAAATTACAACCTATTATTGTAAACGACATACATGTGTATATATTACGCGTTTGATTTTAATTCTCGAATGTAACTAGTAAAACCGATGTACATGACTTAACTTGCTTGAACAGACCTATAATAAAATAATAATAACGATCCGGGCACCTGCAGCAATGCAGGATTCGTTGTCTGTCCAGTTCGTTTATCTTGTCTGTCTTATTTTGTCCTGCTGCTGTCCAGATTATTTGTTGTTGCAGCTCCACAGGAATCCCCTCCTTCTTTTATTTTCAAATAAACCTGTATTAAGAATTAACAGCGTTTCCCCTGAGTCCTGCTTCACAGACATGACAATGTTACTATATATATATATATATATATATATATGTGTGTGTGTGTGTGTGTGTGTGTGTTTATTTATACAGGCATTTCCAGTACAGCTTGCAGAGCAGGTTACATTGCTCTAGTTTATTTAATGACATGTATAGTGTTCCTGTTCTTATTGCTGTCTATTGATTAAACTACAAACAATAAAGGTAAAGCAGACCTCAAATGATGCCCTTACCGGTTAACTGTTGATTTGGAATGTATTTGGTCTAATGTACACATACATACACATATAGAATATGTGCTAATGTTGGAAGCTAAATGTCAGAATAGATATGAAAGTACATAAGCTTTCTCCTGTGAAAGTAGTTATCCATAATTATCACATTTAATAATATACTAACAAGTAACCCACATGTACTTAAAACACACCTGAATGGTTAAAGTGTGATAAAGCCACATTGTTATCCTGAGTGATTCATTCAACCCACCTGTATGTATCTGTGTCTATAAAAGCTATGTTAGTGGCAGCCACTTCCCTGGTGAGCATCCATAATGGAAAAGCTGGATATTACACTCACTGATGGCATGGCAACTATTACACCTGCAGAGAAGGAAAGAATTCAGTCAAGTACGAAATATTAATACTGATAATAAACTAAACCCCATTTAAGAATGCATTATTGAAACTTACATGATGTGTATCAGTGATGTTGTGTGTTCATGTTTGATTTGTCACTATAACTACTACAACAAATATGTTCTTGAAGACATCGAAAGCTGTTATAAGGAACATGAGAGAAATGTTTTACAGAGACCACCTGTCATCTTCACAACCCTGGAATACAATAACTACAACAACCCTGTAATACAATAACTACAACAACCCTGTAATACAATAACTACAACAACCCTGTAATACGATAACTACAACAACCCTGTAATACAATAACTACAACAACCCTGTAATACTATAACTACAACAACCCTGGAATACAATAACTACAACAACCCTGGAATACAATAACTACAACAACCCTGTAATACAATAACTACAACAACCCTGTAATACAATAACTACAACAACCCTGTAATACGATAACTACAACAACCCTGTAATACAATAACTACAACAACCCTGTAATACAATAACTACAACAACCCTGTAATACAATAACTACAACAACCCTGGAATACAATAACTACAACAACCCTGGAATACAATAACTACAACAACCCTGGAATACAATAACTACAACAACCCTGTAATACAATAACTACAACAACCCTGAAATACAATAACTACAACAACCCTGGAATACAATAACTACAACAACCCTGTAATACGATAACTACAACAACCCTGTAATACAATAACTACAACAACCCTGTAATACAATAACTACAACAACCCTGGAATACAATAACTACAACAACCCTGTAATACCATAACTACAGCCTTTTGTTGTTGTGCATTTGCATTGGTATTTGTTTAGACAAACCCTAACCTTAACCCTAACCCTTTACCAGACCTGTTAGCTCCTCTTGATACAATGCATATTCCGACTTCATTTAATGCCACAGTTATATATTGACTAATCTTTGATCATCCTATTTCATGCAGATCTTGAATATGCCAGTAGGCTTTTCAGTGATGTACTGAAGAGCCAGAGCACAGTGCACCCAAAAGGTGAGTTATGTGTGTGCATATTTCTAAACTGTATTGTAGGGAGAGTTCACTTGTGTTTGTTTGTAATCAGAAGCCATATATATAGAACATATTTTAATTAAGAATGTCAGTGAACTAATAGTACCACTGGATACACTAGTTTGGTTACTGGACTCCATCACTTTATGCAGTTATATTTTCTGTTGCATTTTGTTTATCCTTATAGTAAATGCAATCATTATGGGACGTATATGTATTTGTGTAAAATGTAGCATTTAATTAATTGTACAAAGGCTTTTTCTAATAAAATACTGACAACTAATGAAAAATGTATTTGTGCTGTCTACATCGTTTGACCTTTTCTGAGGTTGCTGTAATTGTTGAAGGTGGTGGAGCACGAAGGGAAACTCAATTGCTTCTATCTCTTCTGCAATGGCAAAATCAATGAAGTTGGTCGCTATGTTTGCTCAGTGGACCGCGCTGGGAAACCTCCTAAATCTGTCCCAGCTCCGTCTACGCAGGCGGTGACGTCAGAGGCAGACTCCCGCTGGCGACGCAGGATTTTTAGGAGTTACTAGAGCGCAGGCAGAGTCATACCTCAGCGCATTTTCAAAGAGAATAAAAACAACGACAAACGCCTGAAATTTAAAAGAAAAGAAAAAAACCCGACTCAGCCCTGCACAGTTGTTTTTAATTTATTTAACATTTTGTTGCGCACCAGTTGACAAGGCGTGGACGATTAAAAAAAAAAAAAAAAAAAAAAAAAGTGAGTTCCATGTTGTTGTTTTTAATTGGTGTTTGGTTGTTCTCGACGCAGTGGTGTTTTGCTGTTAGCCGCGGGTTTTTCAGCCGGTCAGTGTTTCTGTGCAGCGCAGGTATGTGATGTTCTCGTCATGGGTAGCTAGTAATGTCAGCGCGTTGTTGATGTGGTTTAACCTGCTGAACTCGGATGCGCGCAACCTCTCGATGCTCTCCTAGTGTCTGGGATAAATCCCGACTGAACTGAACAGATACTGTACGAAACTACACGTGATTGTAGATTCATATTGAATATAAACTACATGAAAACGCATTGCGCGCTGAGAGATAAGCACGTCTGTCTGTGTTAATGACTTTATAAAAATAATGTTCTTGATTACTCTATTTTTTTATTATTATTATTATTATTATTATTATTATTATTATTATTATTATTATTATTATTTTTTAACTGCAGATGCCTTAAACTAAATGATACAGACGCGGTTGTTTTAAACTAAATGATACAGACGCGGTTGTTTTAAACTAAATGATACAGACGCGGTTGTTTTAAACTAAATGATATAGACGCGGTTGTTTCTGTTATTTTGACAAAAAGTATTTAGAGTGCATCGCGCTGCAGGAAGTGGCTGAAAACCGGTGTAGGTGTAGAACGTGATACATCATCAGAATGCGGTACTGGTACCAAAACTTGACCCGTGTGACATCAAAAAATGGTACACTGTCAGTGTTGTTATTGACTGCTGCACAGATCACTAGGAATAAGACAAACTGTAGTTCACTTACAAAATGGTATATGTTTACAATGTTAGATAACACAATGTGTTGCTCATTAGTTAGTCACATATTTGCTGAACTGGTAGAAAAAAAATGATATTGCAATGAACTTTAAAGGTCAAACAGTACTTTGTTTTTGTTCAGATGAGCGTTTCCTTGTTTTCTGAGCTGAAATTATTTTCACAGCCCGGGCAAGCGCAGTACATGGTGTACCAAATTTTAACATGTACCACAAAATAACACGACCTGGGACTTTTTTAAAAGATTGAGAATGTCGGGGCACTGGGATGCCTGGTCACCACACACACACAAACGAATGGATACACACTCCCAGGGGTCAAAAAACAAACAAATATATTATTACATTAAAACTGTTTACATTGTTTCCATTTAACTTATCAACATTCACATTACATTAGACATAGGCTATAGCCATTAAACATAGGCTATAGCAACATTATAAAAATTTCAACTTGACACTATAAAAAACTGAAACAAATACATAAACTCAAATAAATAACATTTACATGAACTCAGATAAATCCAAAATAGATAACTCAAACATGTGCATAAACTCAAATAAATAAATACAAAATAAATAACTCAAACATTTAAACATCACCCACATTTTTACTGTATAGTTCAGTATGTGAGAGTGATGGTGTGTGTAAATTAATTATTTTGCTCAGCTGACACAGAATCACACAGGTGAGGATCAGAAACAGGCATTTACCTATGAAGAAACTTTGCCCGTCTCTCTTTCTGGGAGGCAAACCTCTCAATTACCTTTTTATTGAACTCTGTTCAGTTGAGTAGCTATGTTAACTTTGCCCAACATCGCCAGCTTTACCACATTCTGCATATGGGTTTTACCGTGTTCGTGCTTTTTCATCTTTTCTGAGATGTGCTTCATGTCGCTCACCCCTCGGTCAGTCCAGGCCAAATTTGAAGCAGTTGTCCGAAACAGCAGACATGGAGAGCAGAGCACAGCGTTGCGTGTTGCACACCCACGCAGCCAGGGCTTTTTCTCGTACCATGTTCTGGAGAATGTCTGGTTGTACAATTTCCCCCTGTCACTGCTTTGCTGATTTACTGTAATATTTGGCTGATCTGGGCCCAACTCCTTGACCTGTAGTTTTTCTGACAGAGTCCTCCGCTCAAACGGACTTTGCTGTAGAGACAGCACGGCGCTCATTGGCCTTTCTTGTTCTGTCATCGTTCATTTTCTAACAAAAATGGCTGCGAGCTACAAACTACTTCTTCTCTTTCTCCTTGTTTAATGTTTTTATTCTGAGGCTGCTATTTGGCTACAACATTAATCGTCTTGATAAATATTGCAATAGTTTATACACCGCCATCTAGTGTGTCTAGGTGGTAACTGCATAGACTCCCCATTGGGGGTTAAATTCGCCGCCACAAATGGGATTAATAGGAGCAGCGAAAATCTAGGCTACAATTTCGGCTGAAAATCATAACGACGCATGCTCATAAATGGCCATCCTCCGGGCGAGACCCCCCGGAACCAGGAGAAGAGGCATACGATAAGCATAACCAGTGATTTGGCATAAAGACTTTTTTTTCCATAAAATTTACATTTGCTGTGGATAATAACAAATAAGAACGTGAGTAAATGTCAGGATAAAGCACTTCAATGTTCACAGTCTTTTTTATGCTTTTTATTTTTTTTCTTGTGTTCTGCTATGGCGGGGCGGCGCCCTAGCGCCCCTAGTGGACGATCCACCCCTGGCCACCATTATTGAGAGGAACGGTAGTTCCCTGTACAAGTTAGAAAAAACTTGTTTGAAACTACCGAGAGTCTCTATACAGCTCCAAGAGTTTAGCTGTTTTCACCATGTTGCAGCGGCAAAACTAAATCACTTAGAATTACCGTCTGTACAAGTACCAAAAGTCTGAAACTTTTTTACATCAAATGTGAAAAAAAAACGTAAATACCTCTTATACACAACGAGATAGAAGTCGTCAAACTAAGGTCAAATTGTTATTCTCCTCCTTCTTCTTCCTCTTCCGTCTACTTTAAGGGTGTGTAGCGACTTTTCAAACAGAAAAGCTAAATAACTGGACATCTACCAATCACGTGATTCCACATGTTGGTCAACGTCAAAATAAACCAGGGAATGCAAGCAGTTTGATATCCACACCATTTATATTAAACAATTTATTTATGTTTTAAAACAGCAAATAATAATAATAATGACCGTTGTTTGAACTCGCAACACAATGTCTTTGAAGAGCACACGGCCTCAGCCCGCTGCGCCGCTGGGCTGTTGTTGAAATGTATTAATTTTTTAAGCTTACATCCAAGCCTGACCAGCTTTCACTGAAAACCTGAAGATGCTGCTTGATTCTAGAAATGCTCTATTTCCTGTTTGAAAATATCCAGTTTCCTGTTTGTTTGGTAGATACCACATAATTGAATTGTACGCAAGAGTGGCATGTAGCTTCCTTGTCTAAATCTCTGATAAATTGTAGTTCCTCGTTTAATTACAAATAAATAAAGGAATCATTTAATTTAGAGAGAGCGAGAGGAACAGTAGTTCCTCATACAAGTTAGAAAAACTTGTGGGAAACTGCCGAGATTTAGTTATACAACGAGACACTAGTGATACGTCGCTTGCAGCATCTGTGGAGTAGCGGTTAGAGCACTGTGCTCCTAACTGGAGGGTTGTGAGTTCAATCACAGGTGGGGGACACATTGCTGCTTTACCTAGATTGGTCCAGTAAAAAACCTGACTGTATAAATGGGTAATTGTATATCACAATTGTAAGTTGGCCTGGATAAGTGTGCATGCTAAAAAAAATAATAATAATAATAATAATATGTGTGTCTGGTTGGTACTTGGATGGGAGAGTGCCTGGCAATACCAGGTACTTCAGACTTTTCTTTCAAGTTTTACCTGTTTAATTAACAAATAGAAGATTAAACAGCAAAAATGAGCTGATTTACTTTTAATTTATTGATGCCAGCTCACTGCACTCGTCTTAAATAATAACCACCTCGCTTTGCTCACCTTAAAAAAGATTCCCGGGTCGCATGGGCTCGCCAGCTACTCACTATTATTCTCCACCACAGAGATAACACGGACATAAACAAGAAGATAGCTGCTTCTGCATCCAGCGCTCAAAGAACATCACAGACATTTGCCAAGCTTTTTTTAGATGTTATACTAATAAAATAATGACTTGGATCGCATTATTGAGGAGTTTGGTGATTAAAACGAGTGATCAGGAGATGATTTATCGGTATGCACGACTATGAAGAGGTATGTGAAAAATACAGCTAACAAGGGGTGGGGCGGGGCTGGAGATGCAGTACTGAGTGTCCTGTTGATATGCAGGGCCTTTTAAACCTGTTTTACTGTGAAAAATACTTGTAAACAGCGCGTCTAAAATAAACTGTGTGTGTGAAAATAAATTGGACCTGACGCGCCTGAGACGCGCTGAATAAATGGACCACACAGTGTTTAAATCCTAAACACATTTCAAATCATAAACCCAGTGGTGTGTTTTGAAAGTGTGACAAATAAGTGTTTTACAGTGTAGCTTTTATAGTTTTTGTTCTATTATTTCACAAACACAACATTTTACCCAAATGTATGAAGGTCAGACACCTGGTTTTCCTCATTACACACTCTTATCTTAGCCACTGTACTATATGTGCTTAAACAATGTTTCTGTTTTCTTGAATTATCTGTAGTTTTTTTCTTTATATCAGTTTCCCCTACAGAATGTCTCCAAAACCATAACTTTGGTTTAAATTGACACATTACTTTGGGGCAGCAGTGTGGAGTAGTGGTTAGGGCTGTGGACAGGGCAGCAGTGTGGAGTAGTGGTTAGGGCTCTGGACAGGGCAGCAGTGTGGAGTAGTGGTGAGGGCTCTGGACAGGGCAGCAGTGTGGAGTAGTGGTTAGGGCTCTGGACAGGGCAGCAGTGTGGAGTAGTGGTCAGGGCTCTGGACAGGGCAGCAGTGTGGAGTAGTGGTCAGGGCTTGGGACAGGGCAGCAGTGTGGTGTAGTGGTCAGGGCTCTGGACAGGGCAGCAGTGTGGAGTAGTGGTCAGGGCTCTGGACAGGGCAGCAGTGTGGAGTAGTGGTCAGGGCTCTGGACAGGGCAGCAGTGTGGAGTAGTGGTCAGGGCTCTGGACAGGGCAGCAGTGTGGAGTAGTGGTTAGGGCTCTGGACTCTTGACCGGAGGGTTGTGGTTTCAATCCCAGGTGAGGGACACTGCTGTTGTACCCTTGAGCAAGGTACTTTACCTAGATTCAGTATAAACAACTGGATAGATGGGTCATTGTATGTAAACATAATGTGATATAATTGTGACAATTTTAAATTGCCCTGGATAAGGGCGTCTGCTAAAAAATAAATAATAATAATTTAAATGCTCAACTATTTGCATTTGACTTGGTATTTGTATATTCTGAAATATAAGAATTTGCATTTGAATTTCAAATCATGGGAAAGCTTCAAAAATATTTCAATTTTAAACACTTTTCAATATTAATGCTCATAATAAAGTAGAGAGACTTTTCAGTATTGCTGGTAAAGTTGATTAACCTGAAAGATGCAAACTAAAGGACACTTTTGAGAACTTCATGATTATTAAACATAACAAACAAAACAAGTACAAATAATAATTGTGCAATGCACACATATATAAAATATACATATATCTCATCATTTATGTCAGCTTTTCACAAACCTGGTCCTGCGGACCCACTGTGTCTGCTGTTTGTGTTCCAACTGAGTTCTCAATTATTAAATTGATCCCCCAATTGAATTAACAATTAGTGACTTAATGCAAAGTTAGACATAACTTGAAATATCCAACTCTTTTGGCTGCTTTCACAAACCCTGATCAGCACTAATCTTGGACTACCTTACCTGAGTTAACATTAGGTAGTCCTAGGTTAATGCTAATTGAGGCCTGTGCAGCCAGCCGTTTCTACAAATAATTCAAATGCTCTGATTAGACATTTTATTCATTCAATTGAAGGTTCAATTTGTAATTTAATGCTCAGTTGGGACACAACTCAGCAAACACTGGGTCCTCGGGACCGAGATTGGGAAACACTGTTTTATGTAACTTGCTTCCTACATTGGTACATACCTGTTAATTATTATGAACTATGTGATTACTGTGTTTATGTTGTTATTATATAAACTGTTTTCCTTGTATGTCACCTTGGATAAAGGCCTCTGCCAAATTCATGTTAATAAATTAACATTTGTTGTATGGGAAAGTATTTGAAGTCCATTTAGCATTTGTCACATATTTGCATTTAGTTAGATAGTAAATGTATCACATTTGTAGTAAGCAAATTCGCAAGAACATTGACATTGCCATTGGACTCATCAATGGGGCAATAGGGAAGCTTCAAGCTGTTTCCTACTATCTGGAAAACACAAATATGGTCAAAACCAGAACCATCAAATTTAACAATGGAGTCACCCATACCTTTCAACGTTTACGCTCAAAGTTTGAAATCATGGATAGAGTCTACATTATTCGAGATCAGTTCCCAGTCATTGGTGCTCATGCAATCACCATTCATAAATGCCAAGGTATGACTCTATAAACAGTTATGATGGATCGTGGTAACTCCATTTTCTCCTATGGACAAAGTTTCATTGCACTTTCCACAGTTACTTCCTTAAGCGGTATGCTTGACATGATTGGCCTAATTGCTTCTCCTAACTTGGACTTTTGTGTTTGATATCATCCCTTTAAATGGCTGTTGCGTTTTTCTAACATGTTTTTTTAACTTGTTTCAACAGATAAAATCGTATGATATTATAAATTTATTACAAGAAATTCTGTGTTCCTTCAATAGTAAAGCCACTACTGTATTTAAATTGATACATAATTATTTTTTCAGCAGCTACTAAACAGAATCCCGTGTGCTGCCATGGACAGTGTGAAGATGGAATCTGTCCAGATTAAAGAGGAGTTCCCTGAACTTGAACTGGTCCCCATTAGGGTGGAGTTCTCTGGGCTGGCTTCCCTCTCTATTAAACAGGAGCTCTGTGAGATGCAATGTGACACCAGTCAGCCAGAGGTCTCTGAGATTAAAGCAGAGCACAATGAATTGGAGATCCCGCAGACAGAAGAACCCTTTCCTGTTAAACAAGAGGAGGTGCTGGAAACTGACCGTATTAAACAGGAGCCCCCTGAAGTAGAGTTTGAGGACATGGAACCAGTGAAGGAAGAATCCGAGGACTTCAAACCAAACATCCCTGAGCTGGAGCCTGTACGCCTGCGGGAGTGTAGCGTGGTGCTGGAGAGAATCTGCGTGAGAGAGCAAGGCGCTGGAGAGGAAGGCTCTCCCAACAGCATGCAAGGAGGTGGAAAGGAAGACGGACGATCACATTCAGAATGCAGTCTAGCAGGTGAGTGACTCCCAGTAGCTGTGACATTGTCTTTCTAGATTGCGTGAAATCCACAGTGTGGTTGAGAGGGAGGGGGCATATTGGTTAGATTACTTTAAAACCTGTCCAATCCGGCATTGCTTGGGACTGGAAAGTGGTGCCGGATTAGAGAGTTACTGTAAAACATTGAATACTGACCTAAAGGTAAAATGACTAAACTATCTGAACACTAAACAACTGTGTTACTGTACATACACAGTGTAATAAACACAGTAATGCTTCAGCAAACTCTTCACCTGTTATTATCACAAGCCTGTTTAACCCATTCCCATAGAAAGACCTTCACGTGCTCGTACTGTACCTGCATGAGGATTCAGGTGCTTTCTGCTGCATTCAGGGTCTCTCACTGTTGGCTCTTTTGAGTTAGTGGCATACATGATGTTACAATTTACTAATAATTTGAATGTTTCTGGTTTTAAAACTTCATAATTCTTTTGATGTAGTATTAGAAATGCCTCCCGTGTGTATGATTTATTGATTTAAAGGCAGCAAAATTTGGAATCTTTTCAAGAGTATGTCAACATCATTTTAAAAGGTTTACAAAACTTGAAAATGTCGCTGAATTTGTCACTCAAAATTGTTTAAAAAAAAATCAGTTTTTGTCTGCTACCGTTTTGCAGCCAAAACTTTTACAGAACATTGCTACGTTTTTAAAAGATGGTTTCAGTAGTGTCATGAGTTTCAATGTTTGAATGCCGTTTGACCTTTGTCGTACCGCAAAATCTTTCAAGGTTAGCTCAAAGATATTCTATTTAAAAGAATAGAAATAAATAGAATATCTATGGTTAGCTGTACCTGAGAGAATGCAGTGAAAACAAGCATCCATATTTAAACGAGGTATTCTCAACACAGTTGTTGGAACGTTTTATTTAGATATAAATTAATTCCTCGTTAGACAGTAAGGTGATAAAGATCTTTTGTCTTTGCTAGGACAAGGCTCCAAGCCAATCTGAAATGGGTGTTGGCCTCTCCTTTGATGTCCAGTTCTAACAAGAAGGGCATTTGCCATTCAGGGTGGATCATTGTTTTTTTGTTAGAGGTACCAACACATTATTAAACATATTTACAGACTGGAGGGTTCTAAAAACTAACTACTTCAAAGAGAAACTGGATTGAACCAGATGCTTGGAAGCTATGGTTAGGACAATGGACAATTTACCAAGTGATAAGAGATTTGTGTCTTTGTCTGATTGTTAAAGAAAAATCATGATGTCACTGAAAGACTTTTAAACTGAGAATACTGAAATGTTCTTTGTATCGCTCTTATCCGTGCTTGGAGAGAGGATACCTGCAAACTGTTGTCACCATGTAACCTTTAAGATGTCTGGTTGCAACTTTGCATCTCAGAACTTTTATCTTCAATAAACTAAACTACACAGTGACTTCTCTTTCGCTTCTTCTTTTATTGCTGATTCACAACATTGAAATCTGTCTGTTCTGTGCTTGGGACATGATTCCCTGCATGTATTATAATAAACCTATTATTAATTGAAGAAAAGGACTTTGTACATTTTCTTACGAAACATCGGAACTCACTTTGGTATTTCCTTGACAGGCAGCCTTCTGCACGGCAGCTTAGAAGTAACAAGTTATTACAAGAAGCTGAGAAACCAGCAATACAGCTGTTGTGTTTCTGTTTGTTTCTGTTTGCACTTTTTGTAACATGAAACACTTTGTGCAGTTGTTGTGCACAGTGTGTGTTTCTGTAGGTTGTGTACGCATGTTTGCTTTGTATTTGTACTGTATAGGCTACGTGCAACTACTGTTAAAATATAAACTACTAAAAGTACTCGCCTTCACGGCACCATACATTTTCAGTCTTGGCTACTTTGCTCTGCTCCCACCCCTGTTTAGACCTTTTATTTAGCATCATGTAATCAAAGAAACTACAGCATCATTATATTGCAAAAGTCTACCGGTATTTCATGTTAGATTTCAAAATATCACATTATATAGTGTTGTGTTTTATTTATTTATTTATTATTATTATTATTATTATTATTATTATTATTATTATTATTATTATTTTTAATGGTCTCAATCCTAAAATTCTAGGTGATGCTAAGCTTTTGGCCGTAGTGTAGGTTCCTGATGCATTTACAGTCTGTGTAACTGTATAAAATAAACTGCTTGTGTTTCTGTCTGTATACTGGAGTCCTGTAACCCACTGTGTTGGGATTCAATTATAGGAATGATAAATAGAGAGAATTGAATTAACAAAACACATAAACCCTGCATGTGTAATGTAATGCTATGGCATGGGGCTGCACATTTCTAATGCACCGTGATGTATATCTGTACAACAATAAACAAGATGATTCCAAACAGAGAGAGGGAGGGAGCCGTTCCAGTCTCCAAGCACATCATTGACAGCTGATGCGGATTACACTGCAGTTCAGTGCATGCATCTGTACAGACCCCAAGATTAGAAAAAACTCATAAAATACCATGATGAGAGAGATATAATTGTAATCTAATGCTGAGGAGAAAGATATATTATAGGGTTTGTCAGGGGAAATAGACCTGAAACATTACAGGAGAACTTCAAAGTCAGATTTTGATCCCAGGGCTCAGTTTCACAAGCATCAGTCTCTACTAACTTAGCTTTCACACATAAAGGCTTTAAGTTTAACTTTGCATTTTTAAACTGGTGTAACCCAGAGCAAACCCCACAGCTAAAATGCACACACTTTAATCCACTTCACCACCTAGCCACATGCCCTAAGCCTACAAGCAGTCCCTCTTACTTTCTTTCTTGTTCATATTTTCCAGGTACCAGTCCAGCAGCTAAAGCGAGGGCGGGCGCTGGAGAATATCCTGACTGTGGGAAAGGGTTCACCCAGTTAGGGCATTTTAAAATACACCAGGGAACTCACACAGGAGAGAAACCGTATCTCTGCTCTGACTGTGGGAAGAGTTTCAGGGGTTCAGGAACCCTGATAACACACCAGCGAATTCACACAGGAGAGAAACCGTATTGCTGCTCTGACTGTGGGAAGAGTTTCATTCAGTCAGGACACCTGAAAAGACACCAGCGAATTCACACTGGAGAGAAACCATTTCGCTGCTCTGACTGCGGGAAGAGTTTCAGTTTTTCAGCGTACCTGAAAACACACCAGCGAATTCACAAAGGAGAGAAACCGTATTGCTGCTCTGACTGTGGGAAGAGTTTCAGTCAGTCAGGAGCCATGAAAAAACACCAGCGAATTCACACTAGAAAACCATATCTCTGCTCTGACTGTGGGAAGAGTTTCAGCCACACAGAATCCCTGAAAACACACCAGCGAATTCACAAAGGAGAGAAACCATATTGCTGCTCTGACTGTGGGAAGAGTTTCAGCCATTCAGGAGCCATGAAAACACACCAGCGAATTCACACTGGAGAGAAACCATATCTCTGCTCTGACTGTGGGAAGAGTTTCAGTCACACAGTATCCCTGAAAGCACACCAGCGAATTCATACAGGAGAGAAACCGTATTGCTGCTCTCACTGTGGGAAGAGTTTCCGTTTTAAAACTAACCTTCATACACACCAACAAATTCACACAGGAGAGAAACAGTATCACTGCTCTGACTGTGGGAAGAGTTTCCGTACTAAAAATGACCTTCAAGTACACCAACGAACTCATACAGGAGAGAAACCGTATTGGTGCTCTGACTGTGGCAAGCACTTCCGTCAGGCAGGAGCTCTGAAATCACACCAGCGCATTCACACCGGAGACAAAGCCCATGTTCATTCAGAATGAAACCTTAACCTTGCATTATGTGTTCCTGTGTACTGTTTTGCGTATCGCTCTAAGAGCTTGAATTTTAAATGGTCAAAGTGCTGTTCAACAACTTGCACTCTGATTGTGTCAGAAAGTAGGCGGAGACGCGGACACGTCACAAGAGGCTTCTCTGCTGTCAGTTTAACTCAGGCTGTCAATGCAGTCAGTGCCTGGGAGCGGGAATATGCAGAAAGGAAACTATTCTGCACCTCATCTGATGGACGAGTCAGGAGAAATTGATAACTCAGTGTGGGGAATGAGTTTCAGGGTTTAGCATTTAAACTGCATAGACTTGAAAATAAATACATTGATGGGAACGAGTATCCCGTCCCCGGTATGTAGCATCCCAGAGACAAGACTGCACCGTCCTTACTGGACAACCGCCTGGAGGGTTTGTCTTGTACATTTTGTCACGTTTCTAGAACAAATGAATCAAATCAATGATTGAATATTTTGCAATGTGCATTGTCCATGCTTTTATTTTACCCTGCTTTTGTAAACTGCATCGTATAATACAAGTGTAGCACGCATGTGTACGGGTCATAGGTACAGAAACTCAGACAGGTTTTATACCAACTCTTTCTTGCTCTTTTGCAGTGTTGGACCTTAAGAGTCGCTGGACAAGAGAAACGGGTCAGTGTAATATCTGATGGAACAATCTGACAATATGAGACGTGTAAATATTTGAAGCGATCTGGTTAATTGTGTAACAGGTGCTGGAATGAATACAGGATGGATAATAACACTTGTAACGGTGTTCAGTTTAAGGGTCGTGGATTCTAACTGAAGGATATAGAATTAAACAACAGATTGCTAAAGAATGAATTATGATTTCGTAATATCCTATTAGAATTTACTGAGATTATATTTCTTTCCTGGCTCCTATATATTCAAACAATTCTACTTGCATATCTTATTCATGCTATTTTGCTTATTGACACAAGAACATTATTGTTGTTATTATTATTATTATTATTATTATTATTATTATTATTATTATTATTATAGAATGACAAATATAGATGATTGATCGAATGGTTGCTTTTACTTATCATTGATATTTTCCATTGCATCTGAAATAGTACCTGAATATTATCCATTGCTAAACTTCACGTTGTGATTATTGTGATACACGTGTTCTTTCTTCCTTTTGTAGCGTATCACTGAACTCACTTTGATAAAATGGATCATCTATAGAACAGTGTCGTGGTGTTATTGTTCCACTGGGTTTCATTTTCTGGATCTTGAGCTTTACATGCATCAGCTGGTTCTTCTTGGTTGAATATTGTAAATGTACTGAATTATCCCTACAGCAGTATTTACACTCAGTGACAAATAACAAATGAAAATGTAGCTTAGCTACGACTAGTGATGGATGAATCTACCATTACAGAGCACAGGATAATATACAATGCAGTGTGGTAATGGAATCAGCATGGGGGGTCTGTAGATTACAGAGCACAGGATAATATACAATGCAGTGTGGTAGTGGAATCAGCATGGGGGGTCTGTAGATTACAGAGCACAGGATAATATACAATGCAGTGTGGTAATGGAATCAGCATGGGGGGTCTGTAGATTACAGAGCACAGGATAATATACAATGCAGTGTGGTAAAGGGAATAAAGATGGGGGGGTCTATAGATTTTGCAAGGGATTTATTTACCATTCATACACATAAATACATACCGATGCAACACATGCTTTCACACACAAACATTCTGCAACATCCACATTATGAGGAGTCAATGCCACGCTTTCTACTAGATATGCATTCGGTATTGCTTATTGTAAATTACTTCTTATAATACATATTCATTTAACACAAATGCAAATTATTTTGGAACCTTCCCAGGGAAGAAATACGTGCGCTCCTTGATGACAAGTGGAGGTGCTGAAAGCGATGGATAATGCAGCACCGTACAAGAAAAAGAAAGATGCTGCTGCAGATTTCAACATTCCCACAAGCACTTTGAAAACCGTTCTGAAATAACGGGATACAATAATACAGGCCTGTGAACAGCAAACTGGATGCAAGTCGTCAGCGTTTCTGATTTGCTCAATACCTGATGCTGAGGACGCCTTGCTTCTGTGCTTTAAAAATGCCTGTGATCAGAATGTGCCTGAATCTGGGAGCACTATGAGACACAGCACTGAGGAATGAGCACAGCAGCTGGGACATGCACATTTCAACTGCAGTTCATTTGCCATGTATACTTTTTAAAAGCTCACTTACAACTGTAATTACATTTATAATACTTTTCACTGTAGCCGACTGTAATTGAAATTTGATTTCAGTCTCACTGTAACTTCAATACAAACTGACCATATGCATTTGAGACTGCTGATAATCAGAATTACTGATAGCACTTTTTTGCTGGTCCCTTGAAATTCATTTTCATGAGAATTGACAGTATGTGTATATCTGGTGTACATGCGCGTCCGCAGTTAGGAACTGGTTTAGGGTGCAATAAGGAAACTATATAACAATATATAACAAGCATCATTACATTTAGATTTGAATACAACACAAAACAGACACATATAAAAAGCATCATTACATTTAGATTTGAATACAACACAGAACAGCCACATATAAAAAGCATCATTACATTTAGATTTGAATACAACACAGAACAGCCACATATAAAAAGCATCATTACATTTAGATTTGAATACAACACAGAACAGCCACATATAAAAAGCATCATTACATTTAGATTTGAATACAACACAGAACAGCCACATATAAAAAGCATCATTACATTTAGATTTGAATACAACACAAAACAGACACATATAAAAAGCATCATTGCATTTAGATTTGAATACAACACAAAACAGACACATATAAAAAGCATCATTACATTTAGATTTGAATACAACACAAAACAGACACATATAAAAAGCATCATTACATTTAGATTTGCTCCCCCCAGTCATACAGTTAATAAAGCGTTTTAAAAAACAATCACCATCTCAAATAAATAACCAAAGAACATTCTGCATTGAAACTGAGTTAAATGTTTTACTGACTATACCTTACTACTTCTTATCATTTGCATGATTTATTTTAATTGCAAATCTATATACTGCACTATTTCAGTTTTGTTACAGGATACATTAGTTTATCTCTAATGTAATCACAGTTTTATATATACACTGCCCCTGTTCTGAGGCTATGTGCCAAATTCTGGCCTGCTCTGGTTTTCTGATAACATCCCAAATTCTTGGCTGCTCTGATGTTCCGAATTCAGACGAGTTTATGGGATGTTCTGCTCTTACACATGACAGCCCAGTTTCTAGGTCATGCTCAGTTTACCATAAAATGTACAACAGAACTGGACAGTGAATTCATTTAAGAATAACCTTTAGTATATGAATCAAAGTTTGAAAATTTTTTGACTCTCCCCAAATTTTGTTTTAAGAAGAAACAGAAATCAAATTTTTTTAAAAGTGTATTTATTTATTACAATGAAGAAGCTGCATCACACTGAAATAGATTATTAAAGGTTAATATTAAAATACATTTTTGAGAAGGAACATGGTATTCCAAAAAAAGTACATCTCATTAGCTTATGTAATGTCCATCAATATATAGTCATGTGTAGCGGTTTATCAGACCTCAATATGAATAGAATGGTGGAATTCAACATATTTTATAAACCTATTACATGCAAAAAAATAAATAAAAAATACAAAAAGGCCTATATCTGCTCTTTAGCTTATGGGTTTTAAGAGACCAGCGCCCTTCAACAACTTAACATGGATATTATTGGATTGCATTGGTCAATTACTCCTCATCTATTCCTGATAGTTATACTGTAGGCTGGCGTGAGCAAGATGGCTTGTGGGTGACGTCAGACCAGGAAGAGACACACAATACTGGGAGGTATGAAGCGCTGTTGGGCGAGTTTATTGCAAATAAAAGATTTAAACAAACAAACAAAACACTTTGCAAAATAAAATGGCACGGTGCCCAAAACAGACAAACAAAACACAAAATAAAGCGAACACTAAATAAAACGTAATGCCAGTGCACGCTGGTGTAATGCCAGTGCGCGCTGGTGTAATGCCAGTGTCGCGTTGGTGTAATGACAGCACGCTGGTGTAATGCCAGTGCACGCTGGTGTAATGCCAGTGTGCGCTGCTGTAATGACAGCACGCTGGTGTAATGCCAGTGCACGCTGGTGTAATGCCAGTGTGCGCTGCTGTAATGACAGCACGCTGGTGTAATGCCAGTGCACGCTGGTGTAATGCCAGTGCGAGCTGGTGTAATGACAGCATGCTGGTGTAATGCCAGTGCACGCTGGTGTAATGCCAGTGTCGCGCTGGTGTAATGACAGCACGCTGGTGTAATGCCAGTGCGAGCTGGTGTAATGACAGCATGCATAGCAATTGTTAATTCTTTAGTTTTAATTTCAGTTTCAATTCTTACTATCTCGCTCTCTCACTCCACCTCTGAACACCCGACCAACAGAAATAATAATGAGATACAGGGAATACACAATGATGTGTACTGCTCTGTATATTTAATTCACGGGGCATCCCCAAACATGTACACGGTATTCAAAACACATACACGGTCACCAGTCCTCAGTGAGTGCAGTAGTGCTCGTGCTGTAAATACAATTGATCATGCTCCAGTGCAGGGATGTTCCAGGTAAGTGCTGGCCTCTGGCGACAGCTCCAGAACGTGTCAGCCGTCTAATAATAACAATTATACAAAACAAACAAAACACTCACGATACAGTACAATACGGGTCCTTCCGGGTTCAAAGCTTTAACCAAACGAAGGAACAGATCCATCCTCTCAAGGTCTGGGGATTCCGTGTCGGTATTGTTCTGGTTACTAGATCCACAGGGAGATGGGCGTGGCATCCAAACATCACATCCTCTCTCAAAGATGCTAAAAAAGACAAAAGTTTTCATTAAGTCTCTCACAAGCCCCGTTCCCTTGTGGATGGTACGAGGTAGTTTTTCTCCAGCACGGCCTAAAGACAGATAATCAATCACCACGTTCATATTTGGAATGTATGGTACTTTCAATGGAGAGATATTGAGCACAGAGTGTAGGGTCTGTCTCAATAAATTGCAGTTTGACTAGAGGGAGAGCAAATATGACCATTTATGGGCATTTGTGTAGGGGGTTTTACAGCTCTGCTCTGCTTGCTTGCATGGGGGATGGGAGAATCTCAGAGATAACACATGCAAAGGAATGTGTGTATGAGGCCTGGAGACTTGCCACGTATAGGTATAGTGAGGAGGGGTCATAAATTACATCATTAAAATGGTGTGTTTTGGAATCTACACAACTGAAGTGAATGCATTGTGTGGTGCTCAGTTCTACCAATCTCACTGCAAAGTGATCTCGAGGAGTTGAATGGGTCAAAGTTCAAGTATATTTTCCTCTAGAGGAATTCTGACATTTCGACATCTACTTTGATTTTATCCTTGTATTATAATATTATACGTCCCACCCATCCTAGCCCTAAACCAATTATATGGAGACGTGGCCCGTAGTCATGGATATGACCCACGCAAAAAAAAAAATATATAGATTAGTGTTTGGACGGCCAAGATATGACATAAAAGGTCATGGATCATATCCGATCAGGACTGCCTGTAGGTCGTTACAAGTGTAAATGTCTCCAATTAGGAAGGACTTCACAGTAAATGGTTGAGGGGCTCATTTTTACACGTTGCTTGTACTTTGCACAAGAATGTCTGTAATCTCTCACTCGATGGAATCATTACTAATTTACAATGTATTTAGTTTGCATTATATTTGCATATAAAACTATTTAATCACCATCTATAGCCAGTTTAAACTGTCATGGATAGGCAAGGAATGCTTATTTGAAGCTGTTGAAGGGCATGGTCTCTTAAAACTCATAAGTGAGGTCTGATAAACCCCTACGCATGACTATATATTGATGGACATTACATAAGCAAATAAGATGTCCTTTTATAGGAATACCATGTTCTTTATCAAAAATGGGTTTTAATAATAATATTTGATAAAGGAAAACACTTGCTCTAATGAACTGCGATATATATATATATAAACACGTAGCTTTCGAGTTAAGGGGAATGAAAGCAATGAATAGAGAACAAGGGGTAATCGGGAAATATGCAATCAAGCATTACAAGAGCCAATCAAATCGCGTCACCTAATAGCTTCTCTCTCTCTTATCACAATGTTATTATTATTATTATTTATTTCTTAGCAGACGCCCTTATCCAGGGCGACTTACACATTATTTTTACATACAATTACCCATTTATACAGTTGGGTTTTTACTGGAGCAATTTAGGTAAAGTACCTTGCTCAAGGGTACAACAGCAGTGTCCCCCCACTGGGGATTGAACCCACGACCCTCCGGTCAAGAGTCCAGAGCCCTAACCACTATGCCACAATGCCTCCAAGCTTTCCCACTCCTGTTGACGTCATATTCCTCTGACAGACAAGAACCAATCAAAAAGCGGGACTTAAGCAGTTCCATCCCCAAAATGGGACCTGTGTCATACCTCAGCGTCTTTTCAAAGAGAAGTCACTTAACCTCCTTGTGCTCAGTCTTTCGGGTGAGACGTAGTTGTAAGTGACTCTGCAGCTGATGCATAGTTCACACACCCTAGTCTCTGGAAGTCGCCTTGGATAAAGACATCTGCTAAATAAACAAATAATAATAATAAAAAGTTCCATCCCAAAAACCAAGCCAGTCGCTGCGTTCTAGTAGCGCAAGCTTTTGGGAGCCTGCATCGACTTTGCGTCAAATGACGTGGGTCTGCGCGCACAACACCTGTCCCAGTAAGGCAAACTGCTTGGCCGCAGCCAGAACTGACAGCAGAGGTGACGCGTGCTCTGGGTGTTGAGTCTGCGCATGCGCTGCAGATTCTAAAAGGAGCTGTGCTGAAGCAGACCCGCCCTATAAACAATGGAAGAGCGCCAGCCGTGCAAGAGGGGCTTTGAGAGCCATGTGCAGGATTAGTGAAGGGGATACCGCCACCTGGTGTGGGGTGTGAAATACATGCGAAAACAGCTGTATAAATTGCAATGTATTATTGTAAACAACATATATGTGCATATATTAGACGTTTGCATTAAATTCTCGGACGTAACTAGTAAAACCGATGTACATAACTTAAATTGCTTGAACAGACCTATAATAAAATAATAATAACAATCTGGACACCTGCAGCAATGCAGGATTTGTTGTCTGTCCAGTTCGTTTATCTTGTCTGTCTTATTTTGTCCTGCTGCTGTCCAGATTATTTGTTGTTGCGGCCCCACAGGAATCCCCTCTTTCTTTTATTTTCAAATAAACCTGTATTAAGAATTAACAGCATTTCCCCTGAGTCCTGCTTCACAGACATGGCAATGTTACTATATACAGTGCCTTGCGAAAGTATTCGGCCCCCTTGAACTTTGCGACCTTTTGCCACATTTCAGGCTTCAAACATAAAGATATGAAACTGTAATTTTTTGTGAAGAATCAACAACAAGTGGGACACAATCATGAAGTGGAACGAAATTTATTGGATATTTCAAACTTTTTTAACAAATAAAAAACTGAAAAATTGGGCGTGCAAAATTATTCAGCCCCTTTACTTTCAGTGCAGCAAACTCTCTCCAGAAGTTCAGTGAGGATCTCTGAATGATCCAATGTTGACCTAAATGACTAATGATGATAAATAGAATCCACCTGTGTGTAATCAAGTCTCCGTATAAATGCACCTGCACTGTGATAGTCTCAGAGGTCCGTTTAAAGCGCAGAGAGCATCATGAAGAACAAGGAACACACCAGGCAGGTCCGAGATACTGTTGTGGAGAAGTTTAAAGCCGGATTTGGATACAAAAAGATTTCCCAAGCTTTAAACATCCCAAGGAGCACTGTGCAAGCGATAATATTGAAATGGAAGGAGTATCAGACCACTGCAAATCTACCAAGACCTGGCCGTCCCTCTAAACTTTCAGCTCATACAAGGAGAAGACTGATCAGAGATGCAGCCAAGAGGCCCATGATCACTCTGGATGAACTGCAGAGATCTACAGCTGAGGTGGGAGATTCTGTCCATAGGACAACAATCAGTCGTATACTGCACAAATCTGGCCTTTATGGAAGAGTGGCAAGAAGAAAGCCATTTCTTAAAGATATCCATAAAAAGTGTCGTTTACAGTTTGCCACAAGCCACCTGGGAGACACACCAAACATGTGGAAGAAGGTGCTCTGGTCAGATGAAACCAAAATCGAACTTTTTGGCAACAATGCAAAACGTTATGTTTGGCGTAAAAGCAACACAGCTCATCACCCTGAACACACCATCCCCACTGTCAAACATGGTGGTGGCAGCATCATGGTTTGGGCCTGCTTTTCTTCAGCAGGGACAGGGAAGATGGTTAAAATTGATGGGAAGATGGATGGAGCCAAATACAGGACCATTCTGGAAGAAAACCTGATGGAGTCTGCAAAAGACCTGAGACTGGGACGGAGATTTGTCTTCCAACAAGACAATGATCCAAAACATAAAGCAAAATCTACAATGGAATGGTTCACAAATAAACATATCCAGGTGTTAGAATGGCCAAGTCAAAGTCCAGACCTGAATCCAATCGAGAATCTGTGGAAAGAACTGAAAACTGCTGTTCACAAATGCTCTCCATCCAACCTCACTGAGCTCGAGCTGTTTTGCAAGGAGGAATGGGCAAAAATTTCAGTCTCTCGATGTGCAAAACTGATAGAGACATACCCCAAGCGACTTACAGCTGTAATCGCAGCAAAAGGTGGCGCTACAAAGTATTAACTTAAGGGGGCTGAATAATCTTGCACGCCCAATTTTTCAGTTTTTTATTTGTTAAAAAAGTTTGAAATATCCAATAAATTTCGTTCCACTTCATGATTGTGTCCCACTTGTTGTTGATTCTTCACAAAAAATTACAGTTTCATATCTTTATGTTTGAAGCCTGAAATGTGGCAAAAGGTCGCAAAGTTCAAGGGGGCCGGATACTTTCGCAAGGCACTGTATATATGTGTGTGTGTGTGTGTGTGTGTGTGTTTATTTATACAGGCATTTCCAGTACAGCTTGCAGAGCAGGTTACATGTCTCTAGTTTATTAAATGACATGTATAGTGTTCCTGTTCTTATTGCTGTCTATTGATTAAACTACAAACAATAAAGGTAAAGCAGACCTCAAATGATGCCCTTACCGGTTAACTATTGGTTTGGAATGTATTTGGTCTAATGTACACATACATACACATATAAAATATGTGCTAATGTTGTAAGCTAAATGTCACTTTCAGAATAGATATGAAAGTACATAAGCTTTCTCCTTTGAAAGTAGTTATCCATAGTTATCACATTTAATAATATACTAACAAGTAACCCACATGTACTTAAAACACACCTGAATGGTTGAAGTGTGATAAAGCCACATTGTTATCCTGAGTGATTCATTCAACCCACCTGTGTGTATCTGTGTCTATAAAAGCTATGTTAGTGGCAGCCACTTCCCTGGTGAGCATCCATAATGGAAAAGCTGGATATTACACTCATTGATGGCATGGCAACTATCACACCTGCAGAGAAGGAAAGAATTCAGTCAAGTACGAAATATTAATACTGATAATAAACTAAACCCCATTTAAGAATGCATTATTGAAACGTACATGATGTGTATCAGTGATATTGTGTGTTCATGTTTGATTTGTCACTATAACTACTACAACAAATATGTTCTTGAAGACATCGAAAGCTGTTATAAGGAACATGAGAGAAATGTTTTACAGAGAGCACCTGTCATCTTCACAACCCTGTAATACGATAACTACAACAACCCTGTAATACGATAACTACAACAACCCTGTAATACAATAACTACAACAACCCTGGAATACAATAACTACAACAACCCTGTAATACAATAACTACAACAACCCTGAAATACAATAACTACAACAACCCTGGAATACAATAACTACAACAACCCTGTAATACGATAACTACAACAACCCTGTAATACG
Source organism: Acipenser ruthenus (assembly GCF_902713425.1). Taxonomy (NCBI): domain Eukaryota; kingdom Metazoa; phylum Chordata; class Actinopteri; order Acipenseriformes; family Acipenseridae; genus Acipenser; species Acipenser ruthenus. Next base: position 8,954,821 of record NC_081226.1, on the reverse strand, counting down.
ATAACTACAACAACCCTGTAATACAATAACTACAACAACCCTGTAATACAATAACTACAACAACCCTGTAATACAATAACTACAACAACCCTGTAATACGATAACTACAACAACCCTGGAATACAATAACTACAACAACCCTGTAATACGATAACTACAATAACCCTGTAATACGATAACTACAACAACCCTGTAATACAATAACTACAACAACCCTGTAATACAATAACTACAACAACCCTGTAATACAATAACTACAACAACCCTGTAATACGATAACTACAACAACCCTGGAATACAATAACTACAACAACCCTGGAATACAATAACTACAACAACCCTGGAATACAATAACTTCAACAATCCTGTAATACAATAACTACAACAACCCTGGAATACAATAACTACAACAACCCTGTAATACAATAACTACAACAACCCTGTAATACAATAACTACAACAACAATGTAATACAATAACTACAACAACCCTGGAATACAATAACTACAACAACCCTGTAATACAATAACTACAACAACCCTGTAATACAATAACTACAACAACCCTGGAATACAATAACTACAACAACCCTGTAATACGATAACTACAACAACCCTGGAATACAATAACTACAACAACCCTGGAATACAATAACTACAACAACCCTGGAATACAATAACTTCAACAATCCTGTAATACAATAACTACAACAACCCTGTAATACAATAACTACAACAACCCTGTAATACAATAACTACAACAACCCTGTAATACAATAACTACAACAACCCTGGAATACAATAACTACAACAACCCTGTAATACAATAACTTCAACAATCCTGTAATACAATAACTACAACAACCCTGTAATACAATAACTACAACAACCCTGGAATACAATAACTACAACAACCCTGGAATACAATAACTACAACAACCCTGGAATACAATAACTACAACAACAATGTAATACAATAACTACAACAACCCTGTAATACGATAACTACAACAGCCCTGGAATACAATAACTACAACAACAATGTAATACAATAACTACAACAACCCTGGAATACAATAACTACAACAACCCTGGAATACAATAACTACAACAACCCTGTAATACAATAACTACAACAACCCTGTAATACAATAACTATAACAACCCTGGAATACAATAACTACAACAACCCTGTAATACAATAACTACAAAAACCCTGTAATACAATAACTACAACAACCCTGTAATACAATAACTACAACAACAATGTAATACAATAACTACAACAACCCTGGAATACAATAACTACAACAACCCTGGAATACAATAACTATAACAACCCTGTAATACAATAACTACAACAACCCTGGAATACAATAACTACAACAACCCTGTAATACAATAACTACAACAACCCTGTAATTCAATAACTACAACAACCCTGTAATACAATAACTACAACATCCCTGGAATACAATAACTACAACAACCCTGGAATACAATAACTACAACAACCCTGTAATACAATAACTACAACAACCCTGGAATACAATAACTACAACAACCCTGTAATACAATAACTACAACAACCCTGTAATACGATAACTACAACAACCCTGTAATACAATAACTACAACAACCCTGGAATACAATAACTACAACAACCCTGTAATACGATAACTACAACAACCCTGTAATACAATAACTACAACAACCCTGGAATACAATAACTACAACAACCCTGGAATACAATAACTACAACAACCCTGTAATACAATAACTACAACAACCCTGTAATACGATAACTACAACAGCCCTGTAATACGATAACTACAACAACCCTGTAATACGATAACTACAACAACCCTGTAATACAATAACTACAACAACCCTGGAATACAATAACTACAACAACCCTGTAATACGATAACTACAACAACCCTGTAATACAATAACTACAACAACCCTGGAATACAATAACTACAACAACCCTGTAATACAATAACTACAACAACCCTGTAATACGATAACTACAACAACCCTGTAATACAATAACTACAACAACCCTGTAATACAATAACTACAACAACCCTGTAATACAATAACTACAACAACCCTGTAATACGATAACTACAACAACCCTGTAATACAATAACTACAACAACCCTGTAATACGATAACTACAACAACCCTGTAATACAATAACTACAACAACCCTGTAATACGATAACTACAACAACCCTGTAATACAATAACTACAACAACCCTGTAATACGATAACTACAACAACCCTGTAATACAATAACTACAACAACCCTGTAATACGATAACTACAACAACCCTGTAATACAATAACTACAACAACCCTGTAACACGATAACTACAACAACCCTGGAATACAATAACTACAACAACCCTGGAATACAATAACTACAACAACCCTGTAATACAATAACTACAACAACCCTGTAATACGATAACTACAACAACCCTGTAATACAATAACTACAACAACCCTGTAATACAATAACTACAACAACCCTGGAATACGATAACTACAACAACCCTGTAATACAATAACTACAACAACCCTGTAATACAATAACTACAACAACCCTGTAATACAATAACTACAACAACCCTGGAATACGATAACTACAACAACCCTGTAATACAATAACTACAACAACCCTGTAATACGATAACTACAACAACCCTGTAATACAATAACTACAACAACCCTGTAATACGATAACTACAACAACCCTGTAATACAATAACTACAACAACCCTGTAATACAATAACTACAACAACCCTGGAATACGATAACTACAACAACCCTGTAATACAATAACTACAACAACCCTGTAATACAATAACTACAACAACCCTGTAATACAATAACTACAGCCTTTTGTTGTTGTGCAGTTGCATTGGTATTTGTTTAGACAAACCCTAACCTTAACCCTAACCCTTTACCAGACCTGTTAGGTCCTCTTGATACAATGCATATTCCGACTTCATGTAATGCCACAGTTATATATCCACTAATCTTTGCTCATCCTATTTCATGCAGATCTTGAATATGCCAGTAGGCTTTTCAGTGATGTACTGAAGAGCCAGAGCCCAGTGCACCCAAAAGGTGAGTTATGTGTGTGCATGTTTCTAAACTGTATTGTAGGGAGAGTTCACTTGTGTTTGTTTGTGATCAGAAGCCATATATATATATATATATATATATATATATATATATATATATATATATATATATATATATATATATATATATATAGAACATATTTTAATTAAGAATGTCAGTGAACTAATAGTACCACTGGATACACTAGTTTGGTTACTGGACTCCATCACTTTATGCAGTTATATTTTCTTTTGCATTTTGTTTATCCTTATAGTAAATGCAATCATTATGGGACGTATATGTATTTGTGTAAAATGTAGCATTTAATTAATTGTACAAAGGCTAATAAAATAGACAACTAATGAAAAATGTATTTGTGCTGTCTGCATCGTTTGACCTTTTCTGAGGTTGCTGTAATTGTTGAAGGTGGCGGAGCATGAAGGGAAACTCAATTGCTTCTATCTCTTCTGCAATGGCAAAATCAATGAAGTTGGTCGCTATGTTTGCTCAGTGGACCGCGCTGGGAAACCTCCTAAATCTGTCCCAGCTCCGTCTACGCAGGCGGTGACGTCAGAGGCAGACTCCCGCTGGCGACGCAGGATTTTTAGGAGTTACTAGAGCGCAGGCAGAGTCATACCTCAGCGCATTTTCAAAGAGAATAAAAACAACGACAAACGCCTGAAATTTAAAAGAAAAGAAAAAAAAAACCGACTCAGCCCTGCACAGTTGTTTTTAATTTATTCAACATTTTGTTGCGCACCAGTTGACAAGGCGTGGACGATAAAAAAAAGAAAAAGTGAGTTCCATGTTGTTGTTTTTAATTGTTGTTTGGTTGTTCTCGACGCAGTGGTGTTTTGCTGTTAGCCGCGGGTTTTTCAGCCGGTCAGTGTTTCTGTGCAGCGCAGGTATGTGATGTTCTCGTCATGGGTAGCTAGTAATGTCAGCGCGGTGTTGATGTGGTTTAACCTGCTGAACTCGGATGCGCGCAACCTCTCGATGCTCTCCTAGTGTCTGGGATAAATCCCGACTGAACTGAACAGTTACTGTACGAAACTACACGTGATTGTAGATTCATATTGAATATAAACTACATGAAAACGCATTGCGCGCTGAGAAATAAGCACGTCTGTCTGTGTTAATAACTTTGTAAAACATAATGTTCTTGATTACTCTATTTTATTATTTATTTATTTATTTTAACTGCAGATGCCTTAAACTAAATGATACAGACGCGGTTGTTTTAAACTAAATGATACAGACGCGGTTGTTTTAAACTAAATGATACAGACGCGGTTGTTTTAAACTAAATGATATAGACGCGGTTGTTTTAAACTAAATGATATAGACGCGGTTGTTTTAAACTAAATGATACAGACGCGGTTGTTTTAAACTAAATGATACAGACGCGGTTGTTTTAAACTAAATGATATAGACGCGGTTGTTTTAAACTAAATGATACAGACGCGGTTGTTTTAAACTAAATGATATAGACGCGGTTGTTTTAAACTAAATGATATAGACGCGGTTGTTTTAAACTAAATGATACAGACGCGGTTGTTTTAAACTAAATGATATAGACGCGGTTGTTTTAAACTAAATGATATAGACGCGGTTGTTTTAAACTAAATGATACAGACGCGGTTGTTTTAAACTAAATGATACAGACGCGGTTGTTTTCGTTATTTTGAGAAAAGGTATTTAGAGTGCATCGCGCTACAGGAAGTGGCTGAAAGCCGGTGTAGGTGCAGAACGTGGTACATCATCAGAATGTGGTACTGGTACCAAAACTTGATCCGTGTGACGTCAAAAAATGGTACGCTGTCAGTGTTGTGATTGACTGCTGCACAAATCACTAGGAATAAGACAAACTGTGGTTCACCCACAAAATTGTACATGTTTACAATGTTAGATAACACAATTTGTTGCTCATCAGTTAGTCACATATTTGCTGAATTGGTTATATATAATATATATATATATATATATATATATATATATATATATATATATATATATATATATATATTAAAATTAACTTTAAAGGTCGAACAGTACTTTGTATTTGTTCAGATGGGCGTTAACTTTTTTTCTGAGCTAAAATTATTTGCACAGCCCGGGCACGCGCAGTACATGGTGTACCACGTTTTAACTTGTACCGCAAAATAACACGACCTGGGACTTTTTTAACATAACATATCCTGTTATACAGACTTTTCAGCACGATAGGCTTTTTACAGTATATAGTGAGTATTAATGGGCTTTTTAATTAGTATTAATTAGACATTCTGTAATAACACAGGGATGTGATAAAATCAATGCTGAAGCGACCTTATATTTATATGACAATTGTTATTTTGCACAGTTTAAGCTGTGTCTGAATGAACCACGAACAGCGAGTCCAGCCTTTGATATGGAGACACTCCGCACACACTTAACTTGAGCTTACATTAAACTATAATGTGGGCACATTTTAAGGTCTTTATTATAAAAAGGTCTTCACAGAATTAAAAAATAACTTAATACAGTCGGTAAAATTCCTTAGTAACAAAACTAATCTGTACACAAAATATTAAGGCATTGTCGGGTGTTCAATATGCTTTTAGTACTCGCATACACACACATGCGTACACGCACACACACATACGTGTGGAAGGCCATCCAGGTCAGAAACACACTATTTAGTGCATCTTCAAATATTTAGTACATGCAGGGGCACTGGCCCCTCCAATAATCATCTCCAAAATATTGATTTCTGCCCTTTCTGTCACTGACACTCACACACTAAACGTATTTCATCATAAAGTGTAGTTAAGGACTGGCGCGTGTGTCCCTTTAATGTTTGAGTCCAGCTGTAGTAGTACAATTAGTGGATAAACCGCACATTTTAAAAATGATGATATTTTATGCTAAACTGAAAACTGTTAATATACTAAAGGGAAAGCACTTGTGAAGCTGAATCGAGAGCTTCAATGCAGAGTTCCTGAAATGCAGTGTGATTTATTCGTACACCACATTGAGCCTGTTTTAACACTCAGGAATCGGACAATGCAATGTTTTTGTCAGAACTCATGAAGCTCTGTAAAGAACATGACCTGGACTCCTGTATCCTGATGTATTCCACCTGCAGGTGCTTTGGGCCGCGCTACCTGTTACAGCTGCAACTGCAGAAAGATGTGTCAGTGATAAAAAGCTCCACAGCGTATGGAGTTTCATTGAAATGGCGAGTGTAATGCTATTTATTTATATAACCATATCAACACACACCACACACACACACACACACACATTATATATATAAATTGACATCGTCGTGTTTCTTTACAAACACAAAAATAAATACAAAAACAAACATTTTAACAAAAACACTTGCTCACAGAGTGAAATCAAACAGTTAAAACAAAACAAAGTCACGAACACTAAAAGAAACAAAACAGACCCTGGGTCAGGCTGGGCAGTTTCCTTCACTGTTTCTGCACAAGGTTTTTAGACAATAACAAAACATCAGATCTTTTAAAAATACAAAACAAAACACAAGGCTGCGCCGTCATATTTATACATTCTATTAATAATACAGTCATATTTATACATTCTATTAATAATACAGTCATATTTGTACATTCTATTAATAATAGTCATATTTATACATTCTATTAATAATAGTCATATTTATACATTCTATTAATAATAGTCATATTTATACATTCTATTAATAATACAGTCATATTTATACATTCTATTAATAATACAAAGCCTCTATACAAGCAGGGCTGTGCCCTGCCCCCGCTAATAGTGTGCAGGGCTCTCTCCTGCTTCCCTGCTGCAGGCTCTCTTACAACCGTATTGTCAATAAAATGCACAGTACTACTACATTTATAATACTTTTCATTGTACTGTCAATGAAATTTGATTTCAGTGTTACTGTAGCTTCAGTAGAAACTCAGTATGCATTTGGCATTATTTTATTACTGTAACGTCAAGCTTGGCAAATGTCTGTGATATTCTTTGAGCGCTGGATGAGGAAGCAGGTATCTTGTTTGTTTATGTCCGTGTTATGTCTGTGTTGAAGGGACTATCTATCTGACTATCTGTACAGATCTGCCTCCTTATTTTTTTTTTTTCCGGCTGCTATCGGTCTCACTCAGCCATTGAAAGCTTTTCTCTGCTTTTTCCTGAGAAAAAATGACCTAGAGACCTGCGCTTGACATCTTTTTGATGATGTCGGACCATGTTGGAAAACATGGAACAAGTATTGAATAGCAGTTTGCTACGCATGAGGAATGACGGCTGTATTCATGTTATTTTTCTGAAAAGTGATTTAACATTGGATAGAAAAAACTGTTAGTTCCAAAAATGCAAGCACTGCTGTGATAGATGAAAGCTGCAATATTGTAGAGAAGTTACTCTGAAGTTGTAACAACTGAAAAAGATTCTTTTGTGTCAAAGCAAATGGCTGGCCAGCAGCACACGGCTGTACAAACAAGTCCTTTGATCTCCAGCCCTGACATGAAAGAAGCTTGCCCTTCGGGAAGTCCACTGGGGTATAAAACTAGTTAACAGGTTTTTGCTTAGAAAATACAGCTGGTTTATGACGGGGTCATAAAGCTAGTTTTCAAGGGGACCGAAGGAGCCAGGCTCTAAGACTTCAAATAGATCAAAAGAGAAAAGGTCTCAAGAAGATGACAAAAACCAGATGTATGGACCTTTGTGGCACCAGGGGTGTGAAGAATGCACTGAGTTCAGAGGTCTTCACACTAGATCACACACACACACTCACACACACACACACACTCGCACATGAAATATATGGTAACAGGATAATGAGTTGTACCTTTTCTATTGGTTAAGTGTCAGAGAAAGAGGAGGAGAGAGACACCTATGCAGAAGGGTATTTAATGTCATGCAACAATTGTAAGAACGAGTATTCTGTTTGTCCTGTACCTGGGACCAGACTCCCTGCATATTTCAATAAACCTAACAACTGATTGAAGAAAAGGACTCTGTGCAGTTTCTTGAATCTACTTACTCACCATCCTTTTTTCAGTTACATCAGACCGGAAAGGGAAAATTGTAATGTCAGACCTGGTCCAACATGGCCGCAAAGGGTTAAACTTTTTCAACAGATAAAATCCTATGATATTATAAATTTATTACAAGAAATTCTGTGTTCCTTCAATAGTAAAGCCACTCCTGCTATAATGCCAGATTGCATTTGTCCCTTGAATGCCGTTCATTACACTATTTAAATTGATACATGATTATTTTTTCAGCAGCTACTAAACAGAATCCGGTCTGCTGCCATGGACAGTGTGAAGATGGAATCTGTCCAGATTAAAGAGGAGTTCCCTGAACTTGAACTTGTCCCCATTAGAGTGGAGTTCTCTGGGCTGGCTTCCCTCCCCATTAAACAGGAGCTCTGTGAGATACAATGTGACAGCAGTCAGCCAGAGGTCTCTGACATTAAAGCTGAGCACAATGAATTGGAGATCCCCCAGATGGAAGAATCCCTTCCTGTGAAACAAGAAGAGGTTCTGGAAACTGTCCGTATTAAACAGGAGCCCCCTGAAGTAGAGTTTGACGACATGGAACCAGTGAAGGAAGAATCCGAGGACTTCAATCCAAACATCCTTGAGCAGGAGCCTGTACGCCTGCGGGAGTGTAGCATGGTGCTGGAGAGAATCTGCGTGAGAGAGCAAGGCGCTGGAGAGGAAGGCTCTCCCAACAGCATGCAAGGAGGTGGAAAGGGAGACGGGCGCTCCCATTCAGAATGCAGTCTAGCAGGTGAGTGACTCCCAGTAGCTGTGACATTGCCATTCTAGATTGTGTGAAATCCACAGTGTGGTTGAGAGAGAGGGAGCATATTGGTTAGATTACTTTAAAACCTGTCCAATCCGGCATCGCTTGGGACTGGAAAGTGGTGCCGGATTAGAGAGTTACTGTAAAACATTGAATACTGACCTAAAGGTAAAATGACAAAACTATCTGAACACTAAACAACTGTGTAACTGTACATACACAGTGTAATAAACACAGTAATGCTTCAGCAAACTCTTCACCTGTTATTATCACAAGCCTGTTTAACCCATTCCCATAGAAAGACCTTCACGTGCTCGTACTGTACCTGCATGAGGATTCAGGTGCTTTCTGCTGCATTCAGGGTCTCTCACTGTTGGCTCTTTTGAGTTAGTGGCATACAGATGTTACAATTTACTAATAATTTGAAGGTATCTGGTTTTAAAACTTCATAATTATTTCTACATAGTATTAGAAATGTAAGGGTTGCCTCCCGTGTGTACGATTTATTGATTTAAAGGCATCAAAATATGGAAATTGCACGTTCCTTTTCAAGAGTATGTCAGCATCATTTCGAAAGGTTTACAAAACTTGAAAATGTCGCTGAATTTGTCGCTCAAAATTGTTTTAAAAAAAATCTATTTTTGTCTGCTTCCGTTTTGCAGCCAAAACTTTTACAGAACATTGCTACGTTTTTAAAGATGGTTTCAGTAGTGTCTTGAGTTTCAATGTTTGAATGCCGTTTGACCTTTGTCGTACCGCAAAATCTTTCAAGGTTAGCTCAAAGATATTCTATTTAAAAGAATAGAAATAAATAGAATATCTATGGTTAGCTGTACATGAGGCAATGCAGTGAAAACAAGCATCCATATTTAAACGAGGTATTCTCAACATAGTAATAAGCTTTTTTTTTTTTTTTTTTTTTTTTTGGTATTTCCTTGACAGGCAGCCTTCTGCACGGCAGCTTAGAAGTAACAAGTTATTACAAGAAGCTGAGAAACCAGCAATACAGCTGTTGTGTTTCTGTTTGTTTCTGTTTGCACTTTTTGTAACATGAAACACTTTGTGCAGTTGTTGTGCACAGTGTGTGTTTCTGTAGGTTGTGTACGCATGTTTGCTTTGTATTTGTACTGTATAGACTACGTGCAACTACTGTTAAAATATAAACTACTAAAAGTACTCGCCTTCACAGCACCATACATTTTCAGTCTTGGCTACTTTGCTCTGCTCCCACCCCTGTTTAGACCTTTTATTTAGCATCATGTAATCAAAGAAATTACAGCATCATTATATTGCAAAAGTCTGCCAGTATTTCATGTTATGTCACATTATATAGTGTTGTGTTTTTTTTATTTTTTATTTATTATTATTATTATTATTTTTTTTTTTTTATTATTATTATTATTTCTTTTAATGGTCTCAATCCTAAAATGTCTAGGTGATGCTAAGCTTTTGTCTGTAGTGTAGGTTCCTGATGCATTTACAGTCTGTGTAACTGTATAAAATAAACTGCTTGTGTTTCTGTCTGTATACTGGAGTCCTGTAACCCACTGTGTTGGGATTCAATTATAGGAATGATAAATAGAGAGAATTGAATTAACAAAACACATAAACCCTGCATGTGTAATGTAATGCTATGGCATGGGGCTGCACATTTCTAATGCACCGTGATGTATATCTGTACAACAATAAACAAGATGATTCCAAACAGAGAGAGGGAGGGAGCCGTTCCAGTCTCCAAGCACATCATTGACAGCTGATGCGGATTACACTGCAGTTCAGTGTATGCATCTGTACAGACCCCAAGATTTGTAAAAACTCATTATTATTATTATTATTATTATTATTATTATTTATTTCTTAGCAGACACCCTTATCCAGGGCGACTTACAGTCGTCAACAATTACATTTCAAGAATCACAGTGCAAGTAATAATACAATTAAGAGCAAGACAAATACAATGATGAATACAATGACTTTGGTTCAAGCAAGTACAAGTGTGACAAAATACAATTCAATAATACAGCAGATAACAGTGTCAGTGATAGTTACATCAGGATATAATTAAATACAAAATACTACAGATTAAACACTTGGCAGATTGCAGTAAAATAGGGGGCAGATAAGAGCAAGTAATGCGCATTTAAGGAAGGATGATATGTGTCCCACGGGAAAAACAGGAGTTCTACAGGTTCTTTCTGAAGAGGTGTGTCTTGAGGAGGCGCCGGAATGTGGTCAGGGACTGGGCATTCCTGGCATTTGTAGGAAAGAGATTCCACCACTGCGGGGCGAGGGTGGAGAAGGAGCGGGCTCTGGAGGCAGGGGAGCGTAGAGGAGGTAGAGCCAGTCTTCTAGTGCAGGCGGAGCGGAGAGGTCGAGTGGGGGTGTAGGGAGAGATGAGGGTCTGGAGGTAGCTGGGTGCAGTCTGCTCAAGGCATCTGTAGGCTAGTACAAGAGTCTTGAACTGGATGCGAGCGGTGATCGGGAGCCAGTGGAGTGAGCGGAGGAGTGTAGCATGGGAGAAGCGAGGCAGAGAGAACACCAGGCGGGCAGCGGAGTTCTGGATGAGCTGGAGCGGACGGGTGGCGGACGCAGGGAGGCCAGCCAGGAGGGAGTTGCAGTAGTCTAGGCAGGAGAGTACCAAGGCCTGGACCAGGAGCTAGGTGGCATAGTTGGTGAGGAAGGGTCGGATTCTTCGGATGTTGCTCAGGAAGAATCGGCAAGTGCGTGCCAGAGTGGAGATGTGCTGGGAATAAGAGAGGCAGGGGTCCAGGGTGACTCCGAGGTTCTTAGCGGAGGAAGAGGGAGAGAGTGTGGTAGATTCCAGAGGAACAGAGATAGAGAGATCAGAGGAGGGGGAGGAGTAGGGAAAGAAAAGGAGGTCATAAAATACCATGATGAGAGAGATATAATTATAATCTAATGCTGATATAATTGTAATCTGGGTTTGTCAGGGGAAATAGACCTGAAACATTACAGGAGAACTTCAAACTCAGATTTTGATCCCAGGGCTCGGTTTCACCAGCATCAGTCTTTACTGACTTTGCTTTCACACAGAAAGGCTTTAAGTTTAACTTTGCATTTTTAAACTGGTGTAACCCAGAGCAAACCCCACAGCTAAAATGCACACACTTTAATCCAGGGGTTCCAAACAGCACCACCTTCGGGCCGCGGGTGCAATGACATTCTATGTGTTTTTTTTCTATTAATAACGATAAGCAGGCGTCGGCAGCAGCTGTAATTATAGAAAAATAAAGTGTAGCAAGGGAGTATCGGCGGACTGTCAATCAAAGCAGAAATTCACAAATCAGAGCTAACAGATTGCCTTCCTGTAGGCGGGATGTAGAGCGAGAGCTCTGACAATAGGGTGGTGTTGAGGTCATGTGATCGCTCTGCTGGCAGATGTAAAAAGTGTGTTCAGTATTCATAACATTACAATATGTCGACTCCGCCACCAAAGAATACGTTTTGAAAGTATAAAGAACAGAAAAGGCAGCTGCAGGAGTCTGAATTTTTAACTCTGTGCATATTCTATGTGATTTCCATCTGTCACATTATTTATTCAAATGAATAAAGGACAGTTTAGATTAGCTTTATTTATAATGTTACAGGTTTAAACATAGAAAATGTTTTTAATTCGACATTTTCCCCAGGAGTGCTAATAGTGGGCCGCAGTGCCTGATGCAGCTGAACAGGTGGGCCTCGGGTAAAAAAAATTGAGAACCCCTGCTTTAATCCACTCCACCACCCAGGCACATACCCTAAGCCTACAAGCAGCCCCTCTTACTGTCTTTCTTGTTCATATTTTCCAGGTTCCAGTCCAGCAGCTAAGAGGACGGCCGGTGGTGAATATTCTGACTGTGGGAAAGGTTTCACCCAGTTAGGACGTTTAAAAACACACCAGCAAATTCACACAGGAGAGAAACCGTATTGCTGCTCTGACTGTGGGAAGAGTTTCATTCGCTTAGGAAACCTGAAAACACACCAGCAAATTCACACAGGAGAGAAAACATATCGCTGCTCTGACTGTGGGAAGAGTTTCAGTCAATCAGGGCCCCTGAAAGCACACCAGCAAATTCACACAGGAGAGAAACCGTATTGCTGCTCTGACTGTGGGAAGAGTTTCAGGGAAAGAGGAACCCTGAGAAATCACGAGCGAATTCACACAGGAGAGAAACCGTATTGCTGCTCTGACTGTGGGAAGAGTTTCAGTCGCTTAGGAAACCTGAAAACACACCAGCAAATTCACACAGGAGAGAAACCGTATTGCTGCTCTGACTGTGGGAAGAGTTTCAGAAATTCAGGAACACTGAAAACACACCAGCGAATTCATACAGGAGAGAAACCGTATTGCTGCTCTGACTGTGGGAAGAGTTTCAGAGTTTCAGAAAAACTGAAAACACACCAGCGAATTCACACAGGAGAGAAACCATATTGCTGCTCTGACTGTGGGAAGAGTTTCAGTCAGTTAAGTAACATGAAAACACACCAGTTAACTCACACAGAAGAGAAACCATATTGCTGCTCTGATTGTGGGAAGAGTTTCAGAGAAAGAGGAACCCTGACAAAACATGAGCAAATTCACACAGGAGAGAAACCGTATTGCTGCTCTGACTGTGGGAAGAGTTTCAGAAATTCAGGAAAACTGAAAACACACCAGCGAATTCACACAGGAGAGAAACCATATTTCTGCTCTGACTGTGGGAAGAGTTTCAGGCATGCAGACTCCCTGAATAAACACCAGCGAATTCATACAGGAGAGAAACCGTATTGCTGCTCTGACTGTGGGAAGAGTTTCAGAGAAAGAGGAACCCTGACAAAACATGAGCGAATTCACACAGGAGAGAAACCGTATCGCTGCTCTGACTGTGGGAAGAGTTTTAGTCAGTTAAGTAACCTCAAAAAACACACCAGCAAACTCACACAGGAGAGAAATTGTATCAGTGCTCTGACTGTGGGAAGAGTTTCAACAAGTTAGGACATCTTCAAACACACCAGTGAATTCACACCGGAGACAAACCCTAAGGACCATGTTCATTGAGAAAGAAACATTACCTTACATCAGCGCTCCAGATAAGGTTTGGGGTCTAGGAGTAACTTACCCTCTAATTTTAACACAGAGTAAAATGTATTTTCAGTGGGTAAAATGCAACATTTCTTTGAAGTCCTGAGTAATCTCGATAAATACTGTACAATCTTTGATGCTAATGGGCAGGCATTAAAAAAAAGCCTTCCGTTTTAACTGCAGTGTTTCTTTGAACTACGGCACAACCACAGCTCTACAAGGTTCTGTATCGGCTCAGCACATTTATTTTCCAAGTATCACACTGACTCTGCAAATCAATTACATTATATTTTAACATGAACCTCTTTTGCGATAAAGACGTACCTGGCACGTCATGATTAAAAACATGGTTAAAAATGTTTAAAAAAAAAAAAAAAAATCTGGATTGCTGTGGCTCATCGAGGAGTTATTACACAACATCTTAATGTCATTATATTACATAGATAAAATATATTTGATGTGACGCAGTTGTTAAATGTAATTTACAGCCTGTTTGAATGCAAGCAGTGGCCATCTTTGGCTTGTACTGGAAACATCCAGAATGAATTTAAAACAATCTGTGTGTAACTTTTGTTTTCTTTTCAATGAGGATTGATAATAAAAAAAGTTTACCTTTTGATTAGTAGCTGTTTTATCGAGCTGTGCTTCATGAAATCAGCTTTGAAGTTACATACGACTATTTGTCTATGTCTTGTTTTGTTCATGTGACAGAGAGGAAGATACTTCCTGCTCCTGACTGTCATCGTGTGACACCATTGTAATGCACAGAGTGTGTGGGAGCTACTGTATCATCGTGTGACACCATTGTAATGTACAGAGTGTGTGGGAGCTACTGTATCATCGTGTGACACCATTGTAATGCACAGAGTGTGTGGGAGCTACTGTATCATCGTGTGACACCATTGTAATGTACAGAGCGTGTGGGAGCTACTGTATCATCGTGTGACACCATTGTAATGCACAGAGTGTGTGGGAGCTACTGTATCATCGTGTGACACCATTGTAATGTACAGAGTGTGTGGGAGCTACTGTATCATCGTGTGACACCATTGTAATGTACAGAGCGTGTGGGAGCTACTGTATCATCGTGTGACACCATTGTAATGCACCGAGCGTGTGGGAGCTACTGTATCATCGTGTGACACCATTGTAATGCACCGAGCGTGTGGGAGCTACTGTACTTCCAACTTTTAAAAAAGTGTTGTAAACCCAGCGATCATAGGGTAAAAATAAACATTAGGAACCGTGTGTTTTTTTGTATATAGCTACTCAATGCCATCATGAGAAAGATATCATTGTAATCTAATGCTGAGGAGAAAGATATATTGTAGGGTTTGTCAGGGGCAATAGACCTGAAACATTACAGGAGAACTTCACAGTCAGATTTTGATCCCAGGGCTCAGTTTCACCAGCATCAGTCTTTACTGACTTTGCTTTCACACAGAAAGGCTTTAAGTTTAACTTTGCATTTTTAAACTGGTGTAACACAGAGCAAACCCCACAGCTACAATGCACACACTTTAATCCACTTCACCACCTAGCCACATGCCCTAAAAACTGTATCGCTGCTCTGACTGTGGGAAGAGTTTCAGTCATTCAGGAGACATGAAAAAGCACCAACAAATTCACACTGGAGAGAAACCATTTCGCTGCTCTGACTGTGGGATGAGTTTCAGTCATTCAGGAGACATGAAAAAACACCAACGAATTCACACTGGAGAGAAACCATTTCGCTGCTCTGACTGTGGGATGAGTTTCAGTTACACAGAAGCCCTGAAAGCCCACCAGCAAATGCATATAGGATATAACCTGTATTGCTGCTCTGACTGTGGGAAGAGTTTCAGTTTTTCAGGATACATGAAAAAACACTAGCGAAGTCACACTGCAGAGAAACCATATCTCTGCTCTGACTGTGGGAAGAGTTTCCGTTTTTCAGGAGACATGAAAAAACACCAGAGAATTCACACAGGAGAGAAGCCGTATTGCTGCTCTGACTGTGGGAAGAGTTTCCGTTTGAAAACCAACCTTCATATACACCAACGAATTCACACGGGAGAGAAACCGTGTCACTGCTCTGACTGTGGGAAGATTTTCCGTACTAGAGGCTTCTCTGCTGTCAGTTTAACTCAGGCTGTCAATGCACTCATAAGAACATAAGAAAGTTTAACAACGAGAGGAGGCCATTCAGTCCATCTTGCTCGTTTGGTTGTTAGTAGAATCTCATCGAGCAGCTTCTTGAAGGATCCCAGGGTGTCAGCTTCAATAACATTACTGGGGAGTTGGTTCCAGACCCTCACAATTCTCTGTGTAAAAAAGTGCCTTCTATTTTCTGTTCTGAATGCCCCTTTATCTAATCTCCATTTGTGACCCCTGGTCCTTGTTTCTTTTTTCAGGTCGAAAAAGTCCCCTGGGTCGACACTGTCAATACCTTTTAGGATTTTGAATGTTTGAATCAGATCACCGCGTAGTCTTCTTTGTTCAAGACTGAAGAGATTCAATTATTTTAGCCTGTCTGCATACGACATGCCTTTTAAACCTGTGATAATTCTGGTCGCTCTTCTTTGCACTCTTTCTAGAGCAGCAATATCCTTTTTGTATCGAGGTGACCAGAACTGAACACAATATTCTAAATGAGGTCTTACTAATGCATTGTAAAGTTTTAACATTACTTCCCTTGCTTTAAATTCAGCACTTTTCACAATATATCCAAGCATCTTGTTGGCCTTTTTTATAGCTTCCCCACATTGTCTAGATGAAGACATTTCCGAGTCAACATAAACTCCTAGGTCTTTTTCATAGATCCCTTCTTCAATTTCAGTATCTCCCATATGATATTTATAATGCACATTTTTATTGCCTGCATGCAATACTTTACACTTTTCTCTATTAAATGTCATTTGCCATCTGTCTGCCCAGTTCTGAATGCTGTCTTGATCATTTTGAATGACCTTTGCTGCTGCAACAGTGTTTGCCACTCCTCCTATTTTTATGTCGTCTGCAAATTTAACAAGTTTGCTTACTATACCAGAATCTAAATCATTAATGTAAATTAATGATTTAGTTACACCACTGGTTACCTTGCTCCATTTTGAGGTTTCTCCTCTAATCAGTACTTTCTGTTTTCTACATGTTAACCACTCCCTAATCCATGTGCATGCATTTCCTTGAATCCTTACTGCATCCCTTCCTTTCTGCATATTCCTGATCCCAGTCATTGCCTGGGAGCGGGAATATGCAGAAAGGAAACTATTCCGCACCTCATCTGATGGACGAGTCAGGAGAAATTGATAACTCAGTGTGGGGAATCAGTATCAGGGTTTAGCATCATAGACTTGAAAATAAATAAATTGATGTAACGAGTATCCCGACCCTGGTTTGTAGCATCCCAGAGAGAAGACTGCACCGTCCTTACTGGGCAACCGTCTGCAGGGTTTTATCCTGTAATCCCTGAATAAAAAAGATTGTGTTGCACCTGGACTCCAAGGTGAGAGGTTGAAGATGAATAATCCTTTGTGCTAGGGTTAGGTTTTCAGTAAGAAGAGAGAGCTACTCATTTAACGCAGATGCAAATTATTTTGGAGCCTTCCCAGGGAAGAAATGTGAATAAAATAAAACATCCTAGTTCAAACAGCTGAGTGTAAAGGATTGTGGGAAATGTATTCACTTGCATCCACATTAGCATCTCTGTTCTGTATTTTAGTGTCGTTTGGGGACTTCAGTTCCCATGATGCATTTCGAGTTGCCATGCTGCTCACACAAATACGTGCGCTCCTTGATGACAAGTGGAGGTGCTGAAAGCGATGGATAATGCAGCACCGTACAAGAAAAAGAAAGATGCTGCTGCAGATTTCAACATTCCCACAAGCACTTTGAAAACCGTTCTGAAATAACGGGATACAATAATACAGGCCTGTGAACAGCAAACTGGATGCAAGTCGTCAGCGTTTCTGATTTGCTCAATACCTGATGCTGAGGACGCCTTGCTTCTGTGCTTTAAAAATGCCTGTGATCAGAATGTGCCTGAATCTGGAATCACTATGAGACACACCCTGAGGAATGAGCACAGCAGCTGGGACATGCACATTTCAACTGCAGTTCATTTGCCATGTATACTTTTTAAAAGCTCACTTACAACTGTAATTACATTTATAATACTTTTCACTGTAGCTGACTGTAATTGAAATTTGATTTCAGTCTCACTGTAACTTCAATACAAACTGACCATATGCATTTGAGACTGCTGATAATCAAAATTACTGATAACAAGTTTTTGCTGGTCCCTTGAAATTCATTTTCATGAGAATTGACAGTATGTGTATATCTGGTGTACATGCGCGTCAGCAGTTAGGAACTGGTTTAGGGTGCAATAAGTAAACTATATAACAATATATAACAAGCATCATTACATTTAGATTTGCTTCCCCCAGTCATACAGTTAATAAAGTGTTTTAAAAAACAATCACCATCTCAAATAAACAACCAAAGAACATTCTGCAATGAAATTGAGTTAAAAAAAAATGTTTTACTGACTATACCTTACTACTTCTTATCATTTGCATGATTTATTTTAATTGCAAATCTATATACTGCACTATTTCAGTTTTGTTACAGGATACATTAGTTTATCTCTAATGTAATCACAGTTTTATATATACACTGCCCCTGTTCTGAGGCTATATGCCAAATTCTGGACCGCTTTGCTTTTCAGATAACGTCCCAAATTCTGGGCTTTTCTGCTGTTCCGAATTCAGCCGAGTTTATGGGATGTTCTGCTCTTACACATGACAGCCCAGTTTCTAGGTCATACTCTCCCCAAATTTTGTTTTAAGAAGAAACAGAAATCAAATTTAATTTTTTTTTTTTAAAGCTTATTTATTTATTACAATGAAGAAACCGCATCACACTGAAATAGATTATTAAAGGTTAATATTAAAATACATTTTTGAGAAGGAACATGGTATTTCAAAAAAAGGACATCTCATTTGCTTATGTAATGTCCATCAATATATAGTCATGTGTAGCGGTTTATCAGACCTCAGTATGAATAGAATGGTGGAATTCAACATATTTTATAAACCTATCACATGCAAATAAATAAATAAAAAATACAAAAAGGCCTATATCTGCTCTTTAGCTTATGGGTTTTAAGAGACCAGTGCCCTTCAACAACTTAACATGGATATTATTGGATTGCATTGGTCAATTACTCCTCATCTATTCCTGATAGTTATACTGTAGGCTAGCGTGAGCAAGATGGCTTCTGGGTGACGTCAGACCAGGAAGAGACACACAGTACTGGGAGGTATGAAGCACTGTTGGGCGAGTTTATTGCCAATTAAAGATTTAAACAAACAAACAAAACACTTTGCAAAATAATATGGCACGGTGGCCAAAACACAAAATAAAGCGAACACTAAATAAAACGTAATGACAGCGTGCGCTGGTGTAATGACAGCACGCTGGTGTAATGACAGCACGCTGGTGTAATGACAGCACGCTGGTGTAATGACAGTGCACGCTGGTGTAATGACAGCACACTGGTGTAATGACAGCACGCTGGTGTAATGACAGCACGCTGGTGTAATGACAGCACGCTGGTGTAATGACAGTGCACGCTGGTGTAATGACAGCACGCTGGTGTAATGACAGCACGCTGGTGTAATGACAGTGCACGCTGGTGTAATGACAGCACGCTGGTGTAATGACAGTGCACGCTGGTGTAATGACAGCACGCTGGTGTAATGACAGCGCGCTGGTGTAATGACAGCACGGTGGTGTAATGACAGCACGCTGGTGTAATGACAGTGCACGCTGCTGTAATGACAGTGCACGCTGGTGTAATGACAGCACACTGGTGTAATGACAGCACGCTGGTGTAATGACAGCGCGCTGGTGTAATGACAGCACGCTGGTGTAATGACAGCACGCTGGTGTAATGACAGCACGCTGGTGTAATGACAGTGCACGCTGGTGTAATGACAGCACGCTGGTGTAATGACAGCACGCTGGTGTAATGACAGCACGCTGGTGTAATGACAGTGCGCGCTGGTGTAATGCCAGTGCGCGCTGGTGTAATGACAGCACGCTGGTTTAATGACAGCACGCTGTCGCGCTGGTGTAATGACAGTGCGCGCTGGTGTAATGCCAGTGCGCGCTGGTGTAATGACAGCACGCTGGTGTAATGACAGCACACTGGTGTAATGACAGCACACTGGTGTAATGCCAGCACACTGGTGTAATGACAGCACGCTGGTGTAATGACAGCACGCTGGTGTAATGACAGCACGCTGGTGTAATGACAGCACACTGGTGTAATGACAGCACGCTGGTGTAATGACAGCACGCTGGTGTAATGACAGCATGCTGGTGTAATGACAGCGCGCTGGTGTAATGACAGTGCACGCTGGTGTAATGACAGCACACTGGTGTAATGACAGCACGCTGGTGTAATGACAGCGCGCTGGTGTAATGACAGCACGCTGGTGTAATGACAGCACGCTGGTGTAATGACAGTGCACGCTGGTGTAATAACAGCACGCTGGTGTAATGCCAGTGCGCGCTGGTGTAATGACAGCACGCTGGTGTAATGCCAGCATGCTGGTGTAATGACAGCACGCTGGTGTAATGACAGCACGCTGGTGTAATGACAGCACGCTGGTGTAATGCCAGAGCGCGCTGGTGTAATGACAGCACGCTGGTGTAATGACAGCACGCTGGTGTAATGCCAGTGCGCGCTGGTGTAATGACAGCACGCTGGTGTAATGACAGCGCGCTGGTGTAATGCCAGTGCACGCTGGTGTAATGACAGCACGCTGGTGTAATGACAGCACGCTGGTGTAATGACAGCACGCTGGTGTAATGACAGTGCGCGCTGGTGTAATGCCAGTGCGCGCTGGTGTAATGACAGCACGCTGGTGTAATGACAGCACACTGGTGTAATGACAGCACACTGGTGTAATGCCAGCACACTGGTGTAATGACAGCACGCTGGTGTAATGACAGCACACTGGTGTAATGACAGCACGCTGGTGTAATGACAGCACGCTGGTGTAATGACAGCACGCTGGTGTAATGACAGCACGCTGGTGTAATGACAGCGCGCTGGTGTAATGACAGCACGCTGGTGTAATGACAGCACACTGGTGTAATGACAGCATGCTGGTGTAATGACAGCACGCTGGTGTAATGACAGCACACTGGTGTAATGCCAGTGTCGCGCTGGTGTAATGACAGCACACTGGTGTAATGACAGTGCACGCTGGTGTAATGACAGCACGCTGGTGTAATGACAGCACACTGGTGTAATGCCAGTGTCGCGCTGGTGTAATGACAGCACGCTGGTGTAATGCCAGTGCGTGCTGGTTTAATGCCAGTGTCGCGCTGGTGTAATGACAGCACGCTGGTGTAATGCCAGTGCGAGCTGGTGTAATGACAGCATGCATAGCAATTGTTAATTCTTTAGTTTTAATTTCAATTCTTACTATCTCGCTCTCTCACTCCACCTCTGAACACCCGACCAGCAGAAATAATAATGAGATACAGGGAATACACAATGATGTGTACTGCTCTGTATATTTAATTCATGGGGCAGCCCCAAACAATATACACGTTATTCAAAACACATACACGGTCACCAGTCCTCAGTGAGGGCAGTAGTGCTCGTGCTGTAAATACAATTTATCATGCTCCAGTGCAGGGATGTTCCAGGTAAGTGCTGGCCTCTGGCGACAGCTCCAGAACGTGTTAGCCGTCTAATAATAACAATTATACAAAACAAACAAAACACTCACGATACAGTACAATACGGGTCCTTCCGGGTTCAAAGCTTTAACCAAACGAAGGAACAGATCCATCCTCTCAAGGTCTGGGGATTCCGTGTCGGTATTGTTCTGGTTACTAGATCCACAGGGAGATGGGCGTGGCATCCAAACATCACATCCTCTCTCAAAGATGCTAACAAAGACAAAAGTTTTGATTAAGTCTCTCACAAGCCCCGTTCCCTTGTGGATGGTACGGGGTAGTGCAGCTTTTCCGAAAGCCATACAACCTGCTTAGTTCTTGCACCAATTCTGACTCGAATGCAGCCCCACGGTCGGAGTGGATACGCTCAGGACATCCAAAAAGCTGAATTATGGCTTTCTATGGAGCTTTTATTGTGGTCTGAGTGGTCTGCTCTCTAGTGGGTACGGCCGAGGCGAATCTAGAAAACAAGTCTACCATGACAGCAGTGTGGAGTAGTGGTTAGGGCTCTGGACTCTTGACTGGAGGGTCATGGGTTCAATCCCAGGTGGGGGACACTGCTACTGTACCCTTGAGCAAGGTACTTTACCTAGATTGCTCCAGTAAAAAAACAACTGTATAAATGGGTAATTATATGTAAAAATAATATGATATCTGTATAATGTGAAATAATGTGACATCTTGTAACAATTGTAAGTCGCCCTGGATAAGGGCGTCTGCTAAGAAATATATAATAATAATATAAGGGTATCTCCAGCACGGCCTAAAGACAGATAATCAATCACCACGTTCATATTTGGAAAGTATGGTACTTTCAATGGAGAGATATTGAGCACAGAGTGTAGGGTCTGTCTCAATAAATTGCAGTTTGACTAGAGGGAGAGCAAATATGACCATTTATGGGCATTTGTGTAGGGGTAGCTCTGCTCTGCTTGCTTGCATGGGGGATGGGAGAATCTCAGAGATAACACATGCAAAGGAATGTGTGTATGAGGCCTGGAGACTTGCCACGTATAGGTATAGAGAGGAGGGGTCATAAATTACATCATTAAAAGGGTGTGTTTTGGAATCTACACAACTGAAGTGAATGCATTGTGTGGTGCTCAGTTCTACCAATCTCACTGCAAGCCCAGAGGGACACGACTCTGTACAACAGTTCTATTCTTGTATTAGAAATAAACATATTTTTGACTTTCACTAATATCGTTTTCCAGTTTTCATCAATTTTTCCTTACACTGTCAATATTAAACAATCTTAAATATAATATTATTTTTGATAATTCAGGAATGTTGAATTAAACTGGGTAATGAACTGCAAAAAAATAATGTGTTTTTAAGAAAAATGTGTTTCAATGGGGTATGCTTTTTATTTTATTTTATTTTTTTTTTTTTAGTCGCTGTCAGAGTCAAAGATTTGTGTCGCTCGCTTGGTTGGTGCTCCCGTTGGTGAAGGATGATTGTAAATCTTCACAGAGACAGATTTGTTAAAAGTGCCTAAAAAACATCGAGCTCCCGAGTGGCGCATCCAGTAAAAGCACTCGCTAGAGTGCAGGATGTGCACTGTAGTCTGGACGTCGCCGGTTCGAGTCCAGGCTATTCCACAGCCGACCGTGGACAGGAGCTCCCAGGGGGTGGCGCACAATTGGCCGAGCGTCGCCCGGGAGGGAGGGGTTAGGTCGCCCAGGGTGTCCTCGGCTCACCGCGGGCCAGCGCCCCCTATAGTCTGGCCGGGCGCCTGCGGGCTTGCCTGTAAGCTGCCCAGAGCTGCGTTTTCCTCCTACGCTGTAGCTCTGAGGCGGCTGCACGGTGAGTCTGCAGAGTGTAAAGAAGCGGGCGGCTGACGGCACACGCTTCGGAGGACAGCATGTGTTCATCTTCGCCCCTCCCAAGTCAGTGCAGGGGTGGTAGCGGTGAGCTGAGCCTAAAAATAATTGGGCATTTCAAATTGGGGAGAAAATAATAGAAACTAATTGGCAACGACTAAATTTAAGAAAAAAAAAAAAGTGCCTAAAAAACATGAATTGTGGGTGTTGTCTGATTGAATTTTTGAAAGCCATTGACAGGACTGTCTTTAATTTCCCGTTCCTCTCCAGTTTCCCTGAGAGACAAATGTACCAGCTTTACATCAATTGTTTTTGACATATTCTCATTTTGTTAATGAACATTTCTGCATTGTGGGTGTTGTTGAGTGATTGAACACTAGACATTTTGTGTTTGAATTGAAAGTGATCTCGAGGAGTCGAATGGGTCAAAGTTCAAGTATATTTTCCTCTAGAGGAATTCTGACATTTCGACATCTACTTTGATTTTATCCTTGTATTATAATATTATACGTCCCACCCATCCTAGCCCTAAAACAATTATATGGAGACATGACCCATAGTCATGGATATGACCCACGCAAAAAAAATAGTAGATTAGTGATTGGACGGCCGAGATATGACATAAAAGGTCATGGATCATATCCGATCAGGACTGCCTGTGGGTCGTTACAAGTGGAAATGTTTCCAATTAGGAAGGACTTTACAGTAAATGGTTGAGGGGCTCATTTTTACACGTTGCTTGTATTTTGCACAAGAATGTCTGTAATCTCTCACTCGATGGAATCATTACTAATTTACAATGTATTTAGTTTGCATTATATTTGCATATAAAACTATTTAATCACCATCTGTAGCCAGTTTAAACTGTCATGGATAGGCAAGGAATGCTTATTTGAAGCTGTTGAAGGGCATGGTCTCTTAAAACTCATAAGTGAGGTCTGATAAACCCCTACGCATGACTATATATTGATGGACATTACACAAGCAAATAAGATGTCCTTTTATAGGAATACCATGTTCTTTATCAAAAATTGGTTTTAATATTAACATTTGATAAAGGAAAACATTTGCTTTAATGAACTGCCATATATATATATATAT
The DNA here is from genome assembly GCF_902713425.1 of Acipenser ruthenus. Taxonomy (NCBI): domain Eukaryota; kingdom Metazoa; phylum Chordata; class Actinopteri; order Acipenseriformes; family Acipenseridae; genus Acipenser; species Acipenser ruthenus. Next base: position 8,930,163 of record NC_081226.1, on the reverse strand, counting down.
ATATATATATATATATATATATATATATATATATATATATATAAACAAGTAGCTTTTGAGTTAAGGGGAATGAAAGCAATGAATAGAGAACAAGAGGTGATTGGGAAATATGCAATAAAGCATTACAAGAGCCAATCAAATCGCGTGAAAGTCACCTAATGGCTTCTCTCTCTCTTATCACAATGTTATTATTATTATTTATTTCTTAGCAGACGCCCTTATCCAGGACGACTTACACATTATTTTTACACATTATTTTTACATACAATTACCCATTTATACAGTTGGGTTTTTACTGGAGCAATTTAGGTAAAGTACCTTACTCAAGGGTACAGCAGCAGTGTCCCCACCTGGGATTGAACCCACAACCCTCTGGTCAAGAGTCCAGAGCCCTAACCACTACGCCACAATGCCTCCAAGCTTTCCCACTCCTGTTGACGTCATATTCCTCTGACAGACAAGAACCAATCAAAAAGCAGGACTGTTAAGCAGTTCCATCCCCAAAATGGGACCTGTGTCATACCTCAGCGTCTTTTCAAAGAGAAGTCACTTAACCTCCTTGTGCTCCGTCTTTCGGGTGAGACGTAGTTGTAAGTGACTCTGCAGCTGATGCATCGTTCACACACCCTAGTCTCTGTAAGTCGCCTTGGATAAAGACATCTGCTAAATAAACAAATAATAATAATAAAAAGTTCCATCCCAAAAACCAAGCCAGTCGCTGCGTTCTAGTAGCGCAAGCTTTTGGGAGCCTGCATCGACTTTGCGTCAAATGACGTGGGTCTGCGCGCACAACACCTGTCCCAGTAAGGCAAACTGCTTGGCCGCAGCCAGAACTGACAGCAGAGGTGACGCGTGCTCTGGGTGTGGAGTCTGCGCATGCGCTGCAGATTCTAAAAGGAGCTGCGCAGAAGCAGACCCGCCCTATAAACAATGGAAGAGCGCCAGCCGTGCAAGAGGGGCTTTGAGAGCCATGTGCAGGATTAGTGAAGGGGATACCGCCACCTGGTGTGGGGGTGTGAAATACATGCGAAAACAGCTTGCATAAATTACAACCTATTATTGTAAACGACATATATGTGCATATATTATGCTACAATTAACTACAATTGCTTGAACAGACCTATAATAAAATAATAATAACAATCTGGACACCTGCAGCAATGCAGGATTTGTTGTCTGTCCAGTTCGTTTATCTTGTCTGTCTTATTTTGTCCTGCTGCTGTCCAGATTATTTGTTGTTGCGGCCCCACAGGAATCCCCTCTTTCTTTAATTTTCAAATAAACCTGTATTAAGAATTAACAGCGTTTCCCCTGAGTCCTGCTTCACAGACATGACAATGTTACTATATATATATGTATGTGTGTGTGTGTGTGTTTATTTATACAGGCATTTCCAGTACAGCTTGCAGAGCAGGTTACATGTCTCTAGTTTATTAAATGACATGTATAGTGTTCCTGTTCTTATTGCTGTCAATTGATTAAACTACAAACAATAAAGGTAAAGCAGACTTCAAATGATGCCCTTACCGGTTAACTGTTGGTTTGGAATGTATTTGGTCTAATTTACACATACATACACATATAAAATATGTGCTAATGTTGTAAGCTAAATGTCACTTTCAGAATAGATATGAAAGTACATAAGCTTTCTCCTGTGAAAGTAGTTATCCATAGTTATCACATTTAATAATATACTAACAAGTAACCCACATGTACTTAAAACACACCTGAATGGTTAAAGTGTGATAAAGCCACATTGTTATCCTGAGTGATTCATTCAACCCACCTGTGTGTATCTGTGTCTATAAAAGCTATGTTAGTGGCAGCCACTTCCCTGGTGAGCATCCATAATGGAAAAGCTGGATATTACACTCACTGATGGCATGGCAACTATCACACCTGCAGAGAAGGAAAGAATTCAGTCAAGTACGAAATATTAATACTGATAATAAACTAAACCCCATTTAAGAATGCATTATTGAAACGTACATGATGTGTATCAGTGATGTTGTGTGTTCATGTTTGATTTGTCACTATAACTACTACAACAAATATGTTCTTGAAGACATCGAAAGCTGTTATAAGGAACATGAGAGAAATGTTTTACAGAGAGCACCTGTCATCTTCACAACCCTGTAATACGATAACTACAACAACCCTGTAATACGATAACTACAACAACTCTGTAATACAATAACTACAACAACCCTGTAATACAATAACTACAACAACCCTGTAATACAATACCTACAACAACCCTGTAATACGATAACTAAACAACCCTGTAATACAATAACTACAACAACCCTAGAATACAATAACTACAACAACCCTGTAATACGATAACTACAACAACCCTGTAATACGATAACTACAACAACCCTGTAATACGATAACTACAACAACCCTGTAATACGATAACTACAACAACCCTGTAATACAATAACTACAACAACCCTGTAATACAATAACTACAACAACCCTGTAATACGATAACTACAACAACCCTGGAATACGATAACTACAACAACCCTGGAATACGATAACTACAACAACCCTGTAATACGATAACTACAACAACCCTGTAATACAATAACTACAACAACCCTGTAATACAATAACTACAACAACCCTGTAATACAATAACTACAACAACCCTGTAATACGATAACTACACAACCCTGTAATACGATAACTACAACAACCCTGTAATACAATAACTACAACAACCCTGTAATACAATAACTACAACAACCCTGTAATACAATAACTACAACAACCCTGTAATACAATAACTACACAACCCTGTAATACGATAACTACAACAACCCTGTAATACAATAACTACAACAACCCTGTAATACGATAACTACAACAACCCTGGAATACGATAACTACAACAACCCTGTAATACAATAACTACAACAACCCTGTAATACAATAACTACAACAACCCTGTAATACAATAACTACAACAACCCTGTAATACAATAACTACAACAACCCTGGAATACAATAACTACAACAACCCTGTAATACGATAACTACAACAACCCTGTAATACAATAACTACAACAACCCTGGAATACAATAACTACAACAACCCTGTAATACGATAACTACAACAACCCTGTAATACAATAACTACAACAACCCTGTAATACGATAACTACAACAACCCTGTAATACGATAACTACAACAACCCTGGAATACGATAACTACAACAACCCTGGAATACGATAACTACAACAACCCTGGAATACGATAACTACAACAACCCTGTAATACAATAACTACAACAACCCTGTAATACAATAACTACAACAACCCTGTAATACAATAACTACAACAACCCTGTAATACGATAACTACACAACCCTGTAATACGATAACTACAACAACCATGGAATACGATAACTACAACAACCCTGTAATACGATAACTACAACAACCCTGTAATACAATAACTACAACAGCCCTGTAATACAATAACTACAACAACCCTGGAATACAATAACTACAACAACCCTGGAATACAATAACTACAACAACCCTGTAATACGATAACTACAACAACCCTGTAATACGATAACTACAACAACCCTGTAATACCATAACTACAACAACCCTGTAATACGATAACTACAACAACCCTGGAATACAATAACTACAACAACCCTGTAATACAATAACTACAACAACCCTGTAATACAATAACTACAACAACCCTGTAATACAATAACTACAACAACCCTGTAATACGATAACTACACAACCCTGTAATACGATAACTACAACAACCCTGTAATACAATAACTACAACAACCCTGTAATACAATAACTACAACAACCCTGTAATACAATAACTACAACAACCCTGTAATACAATAACTACACAACCCTGTAATACGATAACTACAACAACCCTGTAATGCAATAACTACAACAACCCTGTAATACGATAACTACAACAACCCTGGAATACGATAACTACAACAACCCTGTAATACAATAACTACAACAACCCTGTAATACAATAACTACAACAACCCTGTAATACAATAACTACAACAACCCTGTAATACAATAACTACAACAACCCTGGAATACAATAACTACAACAACCCTGTAATACGATAACTACAACAACCCTGTAATACAATAACTACAACAACCCTGGAATACAATAACTACAACAACCCTGTAATACGATAACTACAACAACCCTGTAATACAATAACTACAACAACCCTGTAATACGATAACTACAACAACCCTGTAATACGATAACTACAACAACCCTGGAATACGATAACTACAACAACCCTGGAATACGATAACTACAACAACCCTGGAATACGATAACTACAACAACCCTGTAATACAATAACTACAACAACCCTGTAATACAATAACTACAACAACCCTGTAATACAATAACTACAACAACCCTGTAATACGATAACTACACAACCCTGTAATACGATAACTACAACAACCATGGAATACGATAACTACAACAACCCTGTAATACGATAACTACAACAACCCTGTAATACAATAACTACAACAGCCCTGTAATACAATAACTACAACAACCCTGGAATACAATAACTACAACAACCCTGGAATACAATAACTACAACAACCCTGTAATACGATAACTACAACAACCCTGTAATACGATAACTACAACAACCTTGTAATACCATAACTACAACAACCCTGTAATACGATAACTACAACAACCCTGTAATACAATAACTACAACAACCCTGTAATACAATAACTACAACAACCCTGTAATACAATAACTACAACAACCCTGTAATACAATAACTACACAACCCTGTAATACGATAACTACAACAACCCTGTAATACAATAACTACAACAACCCTGTAATACGATAACTACAACAACCCTGGAATACGATAACTACAACAACCCTGTAATACAATAACTACAACAACCCTGTAATACAATAACTACAACAACCCTGTAATACAATAACTACAACAACCCTGGAATACAATAACTACAACAACCCTGTAATACGATAACTACAACAACCCTGTAATACAATAACTACAACAACCCTGGAATACAATAACTACAACAACCCTGTAATACGATAACTACAACAACCCTGTAATACAATAACTACAACAACCCTGTAATACGATAACTACAACAACCCTGGAATACGATAACTACAACAACCCTGGAATACGATAACTACAACAACCCTGGAATACGATAACTACAACAACCCTGTAATACAATAACTACAACAACCCTGTAATACAATAACTACAACAACCCTGTAATACAATAACTACAACAACCCTGTAATACGATAACTACACAACCCTGTAATACGATAACTACAACAACCATGGAATACGATAACTACAACAACCCTGTAATACGATAACTACAACAACCCTGTAATACAATAACTACAACAGCCCTGTAATACAATAACTACAACAACCCTGGAATACAATAACTACAACAACCCTGGAATACAATAACTACAACAACCCTGTAATACGATAACTACAACAACCCTGTAATACGATAACTACAACAACCCTGTAATACCATAACTACAACAACCCTGTAATACGATAACTACAACAACCCTGTAATACAATAACTACAACAACCCTGTAATACGATAACTACAACAACCCTGTAATACAATAACTACAACAACCCTGTAATACAATAACTACAACAACCCTGTAATACAATAACTACAACAACCCTGTAATACGATAACTACAACAACCCTGGAATACGATAACTACAACAACCCTGTAATACAATAACTACAACAACCCTGTAATACGATAAGTACAACAACCCTGGAATACGATAACTACAACAACCCTGTAATACAATAACTACAACAACCCTGTAATACAATAACTACAACAACCCTGTAATACAATAACTACAACAACCCTGGAATACAATAACTACAACAACTCTGTAATACAATAACTACAACAACCCTGTAATACAATAACTACAACAACCCTGGAATACGATAACTACAACAACCCTGGAATACAATAACTACAACAACCCTGTAATACAATAACTACAACAACCCTGGAATACGATAACTACAACAACCCTGTAATACAATAACTACAACAACCCTGTAATACAATAACTACAACAACCCTGTAATACGATAACTACAACAACCCTGGAATACAATAACTACAACAACCCTGTAATACAATAACTACAACAACCCTGTAATACGATAACTACAACAACCCTGTAATACGATAACTACAACAATCCTGTAATACAATAACTACAACAACCCTGTAATACGATAACTACAACAACCCTGTAATACAATAACTACAACAACCCTGTAATACAATAACTACAGCCTTTTGTTGTTGTGCATTTGCATTGGTATTTGTTTAGACAAACCCTAACCTTACCCCTAACCCTTTACCAGACCTGTTAGCTCCTCTTGATACAATGCATATTCCGACTTCATGTAATGCCACAGTTATATATCCACTAATCTTTGATCATCCTATTTCATGCAGATCTTGAATATGCCAGAAGGCTTTTCAGTGATGTACTGAAGAGCCAGAGCCCAGTGCACCCAAAAGGTGAGTTATGAGTGTGCATATTTCTAAACTGTATTGTAGGGAGTGTTCACTTGTGTTTGTTTGTAATCAGAAGCCATATATATAGAACATATTTTAATTAAGAATGTCAGTGAACTAATAGTACCACTGGATACACTAGTTTGGTTACTGGACTCCATCACTTTATGCAGTTATATTTTCTGTTGCATTTTGTTTATCCTTATAGTAAATGCAATCATTATGGGACGTATATGTATTTGTGTAAAATGTAGCATTTAATTAATTGTACAAAGGCTAATAAAATAGACAACTAATGAAAAATGTATTTGTGCTGTCTACATCGTTTGACCTTTTGTGAGGTTGCTGTAATTGTTGAAGGTGGTGGAGCACGAAGGGAAACTCAATTGCTTCTATCTCTTCTGCAATGGCAAAATCAATGAAGTTGGTCGCTATGTTTGCTCAGTGGACCGCGCTGGGAAACCTCCTAAATCTGTCCCAGCTCCGTCTACGCCGGCGGTGACGTCAGAGGCAGACTCCCGCTGGCGACGCAGGATTTTTAGGAGTTACTAGAGCGCAGGCAGAGTCATACCTCAGCGCATTTTCAAAGAGAATAAAAACAACGACAAACGCCTGAAATTTAAAAGAAAAGAAAAAAAAACCGACTCAGCCCCGCACAGTTGTTTTTAATTTATTTAACATTTTGTTGCGCACCAGTTGACAAGCGTGGACGGCAAAAAAAAAAAAAAAAAGTAAGTTCCATGTTGTTGTTTTTAATTGGTGTTTCGTTGTTCTCGACGCAGTGGTGTTTTGCTGTTAGCCGCGGGTTTTTCAGCCGGTCAGTGTTTCTGTGCAGCGCAGGTATGTGATGTTCTCGTCATGGGTAGCTAGTAATGTCAGCGCGGTGTTGATGTGGTTTAACCTGCTGAACTCGGATGCGCGCAACCTCTCGATGCTCTCCTAGTGTCTGGGATAAATCCCGACTGAACTGAACAGATACTGTACGAAACTACACGTGATTGTAGATTCATATTGAATATAAACTACATGAAAACGCATTGCGCGCTGAGAAATAAGCACGTCTGTCTGTGTTAATGACTTTATAAAACATAATGTTCTTGATTACTCTATTTTATTATTTATTTATTTATTAACTGCAGATGCCTTAAACTAAATGATACAGACGCGGTTGTTTTAAACTAAATGATACAGACCCGGTTGTTTTAAACTAAATGATATAGATGCGGTTATTTTACGTTATTTTGAGAAAAGGTATTTAGAGTGTATCGCGCTACAGGAAGTGGCTGAAAGCCGGTGTAGGTGCAGAACGTGGTACATCATCAGAATGTGGTACTGGTACCAAAACTTGATCCGTGTGACGTCAAAAAATGGTACGCTGTCAGTGTTGTGATTGACTGCTGCACAAATCACTAGGAATAAGACAAACTGTGGTTCACCCACAAAATTGTACATGTTTACAATGTTAGATAACACAATCTGTTGCTCATCAGTTAGTCACATATTTGCTGAATTGGTTATATATATATATATATATATATATATATATATATATATATATATATATATATATATATATATATTAAAATTAACTTTAAAGGTCGAACAGTACTTTGTATTTGTTCAGATGGGCGTTAACTTTTTTTCTGAGCTAAAATTATTTGCACAGCCCGGGCACGCGCAGTACATGGTGTACCACGTTTTAACATGTACCGCAAAATAACACGACCTGGGACTTTTTTAACTTAACATATCCTGTTATACAGACTTTTCAGCACGATAGGCTTTTTACAGTATATAGTGAGTATTAATGGGCTTTTTAATTAGTGTTAATTAGACATTCTGTAATAACACAGGGATGTGATAAAATCAATGCTGAAGCGACCTTATATTTATATGACAATTGTTATTTTGCACAGTTTAAGCTGTGTCTGAATGAACCACGAACAGCGAGTCCAGCCTTTGATATGGAGACACCACGCACACACTTAACTTGAGCTTACATTAAACTATAATGTGGGCACATTTTAAGGTCTTTATTGTAAAAAGGTCTTCACAGAATTAAAAAATAACTTAATACAGTCGGTAAAATTCCTTAGTAACAAAACTAATCTGTACACAAAATATTAAGGCATTGTCGGGTGTTCAATATGCTTTTAGTACTCGCATACACACACATGCGTACACGCACACACACATACGTGTGGAAGGCCATCCAGGTCAGAAACACACTATTTAGTGCATCTTCAAATATTTAGTACATGCAGAGGCACTGGCCCCTCCAATAATCATCTCCAAAATATTGATTTCTGCCCTTTCTGTCACTGACACTCACACACTAAACGTATTTCATCATAAAGTGTAGTTAAGGACTGGCGCGTGTGTCCCTTTAATGTTTCAGTCTAGCTGTAGTAGTACAATTAGTGGATAAACCGCACATTTTAAAAATGATGCTATTTTATGCTAAACTGAAAACTGTTAATATACTAAAGGGAAAGCACTTGTGAAGCTGAATCGAGAGCTTCAATGCAGAGTTCTGAAATGCAGTGTGATTTATTCGTACACCACATTGAGCCTGTTTTAACGCTCGGGAATCGGACAATGAAATGTCTTTGTCAGAACTCATGAAGCTCTGTAAAGAACATGACCTGGACTCCTGTATCCTGATGTATTCCACCTGCAGGTGCTTTGGGCCGCGCTACCTGTTACAGCTGCAACTGCAGAAAGATGTGTCAGTGATAAAAAGCTCCAGAGCGTATGGAGTTTCATTGAAATGGCGAGTGTAATGCTATTTATTTATATAACCATATCAACACACACCACAACCATTGTGTGTGTATATATATAGATATATATATATATATGTTTTTTTGTTTTGTTTGTTTAATGTGTCTCCACAATTGCGGTGTTTATTTCACATGCCCCTGAGTACACACGTTGATTTTGATCAATATATAAACTATTATTATTATTATTATTATTATTATTATTATTATTTATTTCTTAGCAGACACCCTTATCCAGGGCGACTTACAATTGTTACAAGATATCACATTATTTTTACATACAATTACCCATTTTACAGTTGGGTTTTTACTGGAGCAATCTAGGTAAAGTACCTTGCTCAAGGGTACAGCAACAGTGTCCCCACTGGGGATTGAACCCACAACCCTCCGGTCAAGAGTCCAGAGCCCTAACCACTACTCCACACTGCTGCCCGACTACTCCACACTGCTGCCCTAAACTACATGTTCTAAACAAATGTAAATGAACTACGTATTTTTCTACGTAGGGGCTGGTCATTTTACAGTCATGCAGCATCATTACAAGAGTAGCCAGTCGCCTCTGGGATAACATCTTTTTAATTTCAGACTTTTTACGGTTAGAAAAAAAAATCAAGAATAATGAAAATTGCAAACCATGCCGGTGAGAGATTTTCTTCCACAGTGCAAATCTAGATTTGCTGAGTGCTGCCGACTTCTTGAGACAGACCGTGTTGAGCGTGACACGGTTCAGTTTGTATTGACTTCTTGAGACAGACCGTGTTGAGCGTGACACGGTTCAGTTTGTATTGACTTCTTGAGACAGACCGTGTTGAGCGTGACACGGTTCAGTTTGTATTGACTTCTTGAGACAGACCGTGTTGAGCGTGACACGGTTCAGTTTGTATTGACTTCTTGAGACAGACCGTGTTGAGCGTGACACGGTTCAGTTTGTATTGACTTCTTGAGACAGACCGTGTTGAGCGTGACACGGTTCAGTTTGTATTGACTTCTTGAGACAGACCGTGTTGAGCGTGACACGGTTCAGTTTGTATTGACTTCTTGAGACAGACCGTGTTGAGCGTGACACGGTTCAGTTTGTATTGACTTCTTGAGACAGACCGTGTTGAGCGTGACACGGTTCAGTTTGTATTGACTTCTTGAGACAGACCGTGTTGAGCGTGACACGGTTCAGTTTGTATTGACTTCTTGAGACAGACCGTGTTGAGCGTGACACGGTTCAGTTTGTATTGACAATGTACTAAATTGACATCGTCGTGTTTCTTTACAAACACAAAAATAAATACAAAAAGAAACATTTTAACAAAAACACTTGCTCACAGAGTGAAATCAAACAGTTAAAACAAAACAAAGTCACGAACACTAAAATAAACAAAACAGACCCTGGGTCAGTCTGGGCAGTTTCCTTCACTGTTTCTGCACAAGGTTTTTAGACAATAACAAAACATCAGATCTTTTAAAAATACAAAACAAAACACAAGGCTGCGCCGTCATATTTATACATTCTATTAATAATACAGTCATATTTATACATTCTATTAATAATAGTCATATTTATACATTCTATTAATAATACAGTCATATTTGTACATTCTATTAATAATACAAAGCCTCTATACAAGCAGGGCTGTGCCCTGTCCCCGCTAATAGTGTGCAGGGCTCTCTCCTGCTGCCCTTCTGCAGGCTCTCTTACAACCGTATTGTCAATAAAATGCACAGTACTACTACATTTATAATACTTTTCATTGTGCTGTCAATGAAATTTGATTTCAGTGTTACTGTAGCTTCAATAGAAACTCACAGTATGCATTTGGCATTATTTTATTACTGTAACGTCAAGCTTGGCAAATGTCTGTGATATTCTTTGAGCGCTGGATGCGGAAGCAGCTATCTTGTTTGTTTATGTCCGTGTTATGTCTGTGTTGAAGGGACTATCTGTATTGCTCACATCCGCCTCCTTTTTTTTTTCGGCTGCTATCGGTCTCACTCAGCCATTGAAAGCTTTTCTCTGCTTTTTCCTGAGAAAAAACGACTAGAGACCTGCGCTTGACATCTTTTTGATGATGTCGGACCGGAAAGGGAAAATTGTAATGCTGGACCTGGTCCGCAAAGGGTTAAACTTTTTCAACAGATAAAATTGTATGATATTATACATTTATTACAAGAAATTCTGTGTTCCTTCAATAGTAAAGCCACTCCTGCTATAATGCCAGATTGCATTTGTCCCTTGAATGCCGTTCATTACACTATTTAAATTGATACATGATTATTTTTTCAGCAGCTACTAAACAGAATCCCGTGTGCTGCCATGGACAGTGTGAAGATGGAATCTGTCCAGATTAAAGAGGAGTTCCCTGAACTTGAACTTGTCCCCATTAGAGTGGAGTTCTCTGGGCTGGCTTCCCTCCCCATTAAACAGCAGCTCTGTGAGATGCAATGTGACAGCAGCCAGCCAGAGGTCTCTGAGATTAAAGCTGAGCACAATGAATTGGAGATCCCCCAGATGGAAGAATCCCTTCCTGTGAAACAAGAAGAGGTGCTGGAAACTGACTGTATTAAACAGGAGCCCCCTGAAGTAGAGTTTGACCACATGGAACCAGTGAAGGAAGAATCTGAGGACTTCAAACCAAACATCCCTGAGCTGGAGCCTGTACGCCTGCGGGAGTGTAGCGTGGTGCTGGAGAGAATCTGCGTGAGAGAGCAAGGCGCTGGAGAGGAAGGCTCTCCCAACAGCATGCAAGGAGGTGGAAAGGAAGAAGGGCGCTCCCATTCAGAATGCAGTCTAGCAGGTGAGTGACTCCCAGTAGCTGTGACATTGTCATTCTAGATTGCGTGAAATCCACAGTGTGGTTGAGAGGGAGGGAGCATATTTGTTAGATTACTTTTAAAACCTGTCCAATCAGAATACTGATCTAAAAATGACTAATCTATTTGAACACTTTAAAAGTAAATGGTATTTACTCTGGTCCCTCCGCAGTCAGATACGCGACGGATTACTGGATTTGTATTTGTTTTGTTTTACAGACCAGTTTCAAACATAAAAAAGAAAAATCACATGAGTCGATGCTGTAGTCAGATATACATTGATTTAGGCAGACAGATTCCAGAATAGCCAGGCTCTGGATTGTAGAGGGGATCACACCATTCATTTCAATAGGGATTAGATCGGGACCCCAAAATCATACCGAATTAGAATGCTGGTTTGTAGAGGGGCTGGATTAGACAGGGCTCTACAGCTATGCACAAAAGCTTTGCATCTCCTACAATTGTAGGATTGAGGCATAATAAAAAAACATGTAAACATCAGTTAGACCTTTCATTTAGCATCATGTAATCAAAGAAACTACTAAATTATATTGGAAAAGTCCACCGGAAGCCACAGTAGTAGCACAGTATGTTAGATTTCAATGTCACATTGCATATTTTTTTTATTTTTTATTGTCGCCATCCTCAAATTCTAGGTGTTTCTAAACTTTTGTCTGTAGTGTAGGTTGCTGATGCATTTACAGTCTGTGTAACTGTATAAAATAAACTGCTTGTGTTTCTGTCTGTATACTGGAGTCCTGAAACCCACTGTGTTGGGATTCAATTATAGGAATGATAAATGGAGAGAATTGAATTAACAAAACACATAAACCCTGCATGTGTAATGTAATGCTATGGCATGGGGCTGCACATTTCTAATGCACCGTGATGTATATCTGTACAACAATAAACAAGATGATTCCAAACAGAGAGAGGGAGGGAGCCGTTCCAGTCTCCAAGCACATCATTGACAGATTATACTACATTACACTGCAGTTCTATGTATGCATCTGTACATAATCCAAGATAGAAAAGTCATAAAATGCCTCGATGAGAAATTGTAGCATGTGTTACAGGAAATAGACCTGAAACATTACAGGAGAACTTCACAGTCAGATTTTGATCCCAGGGCTCGGTTTCACCAGCATCAGTCTTTACTGACTTTGCTTTCACACAGAAAGGCTTTAAGTTTAACTTTGCATTTTTAAACTGGTGTAACCCAGAGCAAACCCCACAGCTAAAATGCACACACTTTAATCCCGGGGTTCCAAACAGCACCACCTTCGGGCCGCGGGTGCAATGACATTCTATGTGTTTTTTTCTATTAATAACGATAAGCAGGCGTCGGCAGCAGCTGTAATTATAGAAAAATAAAGTGTAGCAAGGGAGTATCGACGGACTGTCAATCAAAGCAGAAATTCACAAATCAGAGCTAACAGATTGCCTTCCTGTAGGCGGGATGTAGAGCGAGAGCTCTGGCAATAGGGCGGTGTTGAGGTCATGTGATCGCTCTGCTGGCAGATGTAAAAAGTGTGTTCAGTATTCATAACATTACAATATGTCGAATCCGCTACCAAAGAATACGTTTTGCAAAGTATAAAGAACAGAAAAGGCAGCTGCAGGAGTTTGAATGCATTTGTACCGCGGGCTCAGCTTTGAGGAGCTGGAATGGGTTTTTTTCTTTTGTAGAAGCGTTTCCATACTAACTTTTATAATAACATTCATTTACAATTGATGCCAATGATGAATACGTTTTTGTCACTAAGTAGCTATTAACATTTAAAATATTGCGTGCTTTGATGTATGTTTCAATATTAACTAAATCAAGTTATGAATCAAACTGATAAGTCTTGTTGCATGCCGGTAATTGATTTATTAAAATGTTTGGTTATACTGCTATTTTATACAGACGTCTTAAAATAACGCTAGAATATTTTTTGTAGAAACATTATAATAATAATTATACAATGGTACCTAATTTAAAAGGTTGATAAAAACGTCTGTTTAATCTTTGCAATTTATTGTATTCATTAAAATTAGTGTTTGAAGTTTTAACTATGTGATTTCCATCTTTCACATTATTTATTCAAATGAGTAAAGGACAGTTTAGATTAGCTTTATTTATAATGTTACAGGTTTAAACATAGAAAATGTTTTTAATTTGACATTTTCCCCTGCTTTAATCCACTCCTCCACCCAGCCACATGCCCGAAGCCTACCGGCAGTCCCTCTTACTTTCTTTCCTATTCATATTTTCCAGGTTCCAGTCCAGCAGCAGGCAGTGGAAAATATCCTGACTGTGGGAAAGGTTTCACCCAGTTAGGACACCTGAAAACACACCAGCGAATTCACACAGGAGAGAAACTGTATCGCTGCTCTGACTGTGGGAAGAGCTTCAGTCGGTTCCGAAACCTGAAAACACACCAACGAATTCACACAGGAGAGAAACCGTATCACTGCTCTGACTGTGGGAAGAGTTTCAGAGTTTCAGAACAACTGAAAACACACCAGCGAATTCACACTGGAGAGAAACTGTATCGCTGCTCTGACTGTGGGAAGAGTTTCAGTCGGTTACGAAACCTGAAAACACACCAACGAATTCACACAGGAGTGAAACCGTATCACTGCTCTGACTGTGGGAAGAGTTTCAGTCAGTCCGGACACCTTGTTTCACACCAGCGAATTCACACAGGAGAGAAACCATATTGCTGCTCTGACTGTGGGAAGAGTTTCAGGGAAAGAGGAACCCTGAGAAATCACGAGCGAATTCACACAGGAGAGAAACCGTATCGCTGCTCTGACTGTGGGAAGAGTTTCAGTCAATCAGGAGCCCTGAAAGCACACCAGCAAATTCACACAGGAGAGAAACCGTATTGCTGCTCTGACTGTGGGAAGAGTTTCAGTCTGTTAGGACACATGAAATCACACCAGCAAATTCACACAGGAGAGAAACCGTATTGCTGCTCTGACTGTGGGAAGAGTTTCAGAGTTTCAGAACAACTGAAAACACACCAGCGAATTCATACAGGAGAGAAACCATATTGCTGCTCTGACTGTGGGAAGAGTTTCAGTCTGTTAGGAAACCTGAAAACACACCATAAAATTCACACAGGAGAGAGACCGTATTGCTGCTCTGACTGTGGGAAGAGTTTCAGAGAAAGAGGAGCACTGACAAAACATGAGCAAATTCACACAGGAGAGAAACCGTATTGCTGCTCTGACTGTAGGAAGAGTTTCAGGCATGCAGACTCCCTGAATAAACACCAGCGAATTCATACAGGAGAGAAACCGTATTGCTGCTCTGACTGTGGGAAGAGTTTCAGAGAAAGAGGAACCCTGACAAAACATGAGCGAATTCACACAGGAGAGAAACCGTATTGTTGCACTGACTGTGGGAAGAGTTTCACAAATTCAGGAACACTGAAAACACACCAGCGAATTCATACAGGAGAGAAACCGTATTGCTGCTCTGACTGTGGGAAGAGTTTTAGTCAGTTAAGTAACCTCAAACAACACACCGGCAAACTCACACAGGAGAGAAATTGTACCAGTGCTCTGACTGTGGGAACAGTTTCAACAAGTTAGGACATCTTCAAACACACCAGTGAATTCACACCGGAGACAAACCCTGAGGACCATGTTCATTCAGAAAGAAACATTACCTTACATCAGCGCTCCAGATAAGGTTTTGGGTCTAGGAGTAACTTACCCTCTAATTTTAACACTGAGTAAAATGTATTTTCAGTGGGTAAATTGCTACATTACCTTGAAGTCCTGAGTAATGATAAATACTGTACAATCTTTGATGCTAATGGGCAGGCATTAAAAAAAAAAAAAGCCTTCCGTTTTAACTGCAGTGTTTCTTTGAACTACGGCACAACCACAGTTCTACAAGGTTCTGTATCGGCTCAGCACATTTATTTTCCAGGTATCACACTGACTCTGCAAATCAATTACATTATATTTTAACATTAACCTCTTTTGCGATACAGACGTACCTGGCACTTCATGATTAAAAACATGGTTAAAAATGTTTTTAAAAAAAAAATAAAAATCTGGATTGCTGTTTTTTCCCTCGGGGTCGCTCATCGAGGAGTTATTACACAACATATTAATGTCATTATATTACACAGATAAAATATATTTGATGTGATGCAGTTGTTAAATGTAATTTACAGCCTGTTTGAATGCAAGCAGTGGCCATCTTTGGCTTGTACTGGAAACATCCAGAATGAATTTAAAACAATCTGTGTGTAACTTTTGTTTTCTTTTCAATGAGGATTGATAATAAAAAAAGTTTACCTTTTGATTAGTAGCTGTTTTATCGAGCTGTGCTTCATGAAATCAGCTTTGAAGTAACATACAACTATTCTTCTATGTCTTGTTTTGTTCATGTGACAGAGAGGAAGACACTTCCTGCTCCTGACTGTCATCGTGTGACACCATTGTAATGCACCGAGTGTGTGGGAGCTACTGTATCATCGTGTGACACCATTGTAATGCACCGAGCGTGTGAGAGCTACTGTATCATCGTGTGACACCATTGTAATGTACAGAGCGTGTGGGAGCTACTGTATCATCGTGTGACACCATTGTAATGTACAGAGCGTGTGGGAGCTACTGTATCATCGTGTGACACCATTGTAATGTACAGAGCGTGTGGGAGCTACTGTATCATCGTGTGACACCATTGTAATGCACCGAGCGTGTGGGAGCTACTGTATCATCGTGTGACACCATTGTAATGCACAGAGCGTGTGGGAGCTACTGTATCATCGTGTGACACCATTGTAATGCACCGAGCGTGTGGGAGCTACTGTATCATCGTGTGACACCATTGTAATGTACAGAGTGTGTGGGAGCTACTGTATCATCGTGTGACACCATTGTAATGCACCGAGCGTGTGGGAGCTACTGTATCATCGTGTGACACCATTGTAATGTACAGAGTGTGTGGGAGCTACTGTATCATCGTGTGACACCATTGTAATGTACAGAGCGTGTGGGAGCTACTGTATCATCGTGTGACACCATTGTAATGTACAGAGCGTGTGGGAGCTACTGTATCATCGTGTGACACCATTGTAATGCACCGAGCGTGTGGGAGCTACTGTATCATCGTGTGACACCATTGTAATGTACAGAGCGTGTGGGAGCTACTGTATCATCGTGTGACACCATTGTAATGCACTGAGCGTGTGAGAGCTACTGTATCATCGTGTGACACCATTGTAATGTACAGAGTGTGTGGGAGCTACTGTATCATCGTGTGACACCATTGTAATGCACTGAGCGTGTGAGAGCTACTGTATCATCGTGTGACACCATTGTAATGCACTGAGCGTGTGGGAGCTACTGTATCATCGTGTGACACCATTGTAATGTACAGAGTGTGTGGGAGCTACTGTATCATCGTGTGACACCATTGTAATGCACTGAGCGTGTGAGAGCTACTGTATCATCGTGTGACACCATTGTAATGCACCGAGCGTGTGGGAGCTACTGTATCATCGTGTGACACCATTGTAATGTACAGAGTGTGTGGGAGCTACTGTATCATCGTGTGACACCATTGTAATGTACAGAGCGTGTGGGAGCTACTGTATCATCGTGTGACACCATTGTAATGTACAGAGTGTGTGGGAGCTTCTGTATCATCGTGTGACACCATTGTAATGTACAGAGTGTGTGGGAGCTACTGTATCATCGTGTGACACAATTATAATGTACAGAGTGTGTGGGAGCTACTGTATCATCGTGTGACACCATTGTAATGTACAGAGTGTGTGGGAGCTACTGTATCATCGTGTGACACCATTGTAATGTACAGAGTGTGTGGGAGCTACTGTATCATCGTGTGACACAATTATAATGTACAGAGTGTGTGGGAGCTACTGTATCATTGTGTGACACAATTATAATGTACAGAGTGTGTGGGAGCTACTGTATCATCGTGTGACACCATTGTAATGTACAGAGTGTGTGGGAGCTACTGTATCATCGTGTGACACCATTGTAATGTACAGAGTGTGTGGGAGCTACTGTATCATCGTGTGACACCATTCTAATGTACAGAGCGTGTGGGAGCTACTGTATCATCGTGTGACACCATTGTAATGTACAGAGCGTGTGGGAGCTACTGTATCATCGTGTGACACCATTGTAATGCACCGAGCGTGTGGGAGCTACTGTATCATCGTGTGACACCATTGTAATGTACAGAGCGTGTGGGAGCTACTGTATCATCGTGTGACACCATTGTAATGCACAGAGCGTGTGGGAGCTACTGTATCATCGTGTGACACCATTGTAATGCACCGAGCGTGTGGGAGCTACTGTATCATCGTGTGACACCATTGTAATGTACAGAGTGTGTGGGAGCTACTGTATCATCGTGTGACACCATTGTAATGTACAGAGTGTGTGGGAGCTACTGTATCATCGTGTGACACCATTCTAATGTACAGAGCGTGTGGGAGCTACTGTATCATCGTGTGACACCATTGTAATGTACAGAGCGTGTGGGAGCTACTGTATCATCGTGTGACACCATTGTAATGCACCGAGCGTGTGGGAGCTACTGTATCATCGTGTGACACCATTGTAATGTACAGAGCGTGTGGGAGCTACTGTATCATCGTGTGACACCATTGTAATGCACAGAGTGTGTGGGAGCTACTGTATCATCGTGTGACACCATTGTAATGCACCGAGCGTGTGGGAGCTACTGTATCATCGTGTGACACCATTGTAATGCACAGAGCGTGTGGGAGCTACTGTATCATCGTGTGACGCCATTGTAATGTACAGAGCGTGTGGGAGCTACTGTATCATCGTGTGACACCATTGTAATGTACAGAGCGTGTGGGAGCTACTGTATCATCGTGTGACACCATTGTAATGCACCGAGCGTGTGGGAGCTACTGTATCATCGTGTGACACCATTGTAATGCACCGAGCGTGTGAGAGCTACTGTAGTTCCAACTTTAAAAAAGTGTTGTAAACTCAGTGATCATAGGGTAAAAATAAACATTAGGAACTGTGTGTTTTTTGTTTATAGCTACTGTGAGTGAAACCTTGTATCTCAGACTTGTGTCTGGTTGAGTTGGTTAGAGAGGAACTGTTAAGCTAGTGAGTTTGAGCATACAATTGATATTTTACATATTTTTTGAATACTGTATCTTACTTTTGTAAATTTATATTAGATCTAATTTCATTTTTCTACCGACCCCCCCCAAAAACTGTTACTCATTTTTTATATATTTCATCTGATTTTTTTTCTCTTCATTTGATTTCTTTCTTTTCTTTCTATTCTTTTTTTTAAATAACATAGAAAATTCTAGAGCAAGAAAAGACCATCATCTACGCATATGGAAGTGAGAGGTTTGGAGTTGAAAAAAGGAAGGAAAAAGTACAAACTATTCCTGGAAAGTCTAGACGGCAGCAGGAGATTGAACGCTTAGTTAGAGAAAGGAGACAGCTGAGGAACCAATGGAGAAGAGCAGAACAAAGTCAGAAGGAGGGACTCAATCTCTTACAAAGGGTCATAAAAGATAAGCTTGCAACATTGCGCAGAGCTGAGCGCCTACAGAAACGCTACAAAAAGAAGGAGCGTGCGAGAGCTAACTTTTATAAAGACCCATTCAAATTTGTAAAGAAGTTATTCACCAGTGAGAAGAATGGCACACTAAAAGCATCTAAGGTTGAGCTGGAGAGATATTTGGAGGAAACACATACAGATTGAAAAAGGCAGGAGCCTATGTCAGTTCCTTCAGACATCCCACCTATCAATCCACCAGAATACCAAATGGAGGACTGTGCACCTAAGTGGAAAGAAGTAGAGCAAGCTGTGAAAAAAGCAAGGGCTTCATCATCTCCAGGGCCTAATGGAGTTCCGTACAGAGTGTACAAGAGTGCTTCAGGAGTTCTACGAATTCTGTGGAAATTGATAAAAGTGGCATGTGAAAAACAGGTTGTACCAAGAGCATGGCGCCGAGCAGGTGGAGTCTTTATACCTAAAGAAAAAGATTCTACAAGCATCAGTCAGTTTCGTCCCATTTCCCTATTAAACGTAGAAGGCAAGATTTTCTTCAGCATTATTGCTCAGAGATTGTCAGCTTACCTATTAAAGAACTGCTTCATTGACACTTCAATACAAAAAGCGGGCATTCCAGGTTTCCCAGGTTGCTTAGAACACATCAATGTGATCTGGTAACAAATTCAATCAACTAAAAAGGAGAGGAAGGAGCTCCATGTGACATTCCTGGATTTGGCTAATCCTTATGGTTCAGTGCCACATGAACTTCTTTGGGCAGCATTTGATTTTTTCAGTGTACCGATGACAATAACAAATTTAGTTAAAGCCTACTTTGGAGATTTGCAATTCAGTTTTTCAACTTCAGAATTCAGCACTACATGGCAATGCCTAGAGGTTGGAATAATGGCAGGATGCACCATTTCTCCACTGGCTTTTACCATGGCAATGGAAGTAATCATTAGGGCATCAAAATGGGTAGTAGGAGGAGAGCGTTTGGCTTCTGGAATGCGACTACCACCAATTCGAGCATACATGGATGACGTGGCAACCATGACTACAACAGTAGCCTGCACTAATCGATTATTGGGCAAATTAACCAATAACATTGAATGGGCACAAATGCAATTCAAGCCCACTAAATCAAGGAGCATCTCTATAATTATAGGCAAAGTAGTAGATAAAACATTCTTCATTAATGGTGAGGCAATACCAACAGTGTCTGAGAAGCCAGTGAAGAGTCTTGGGAGATGGTACGACGGGGATCTAAAGGACACAGTTCGTGTGGGAGAAGTTAGACAACAAGCAGTGGAAGGGTTGAAGAGCATAGACAGCTGCGCTCCACCAGGTAAACTAAAACTCTGGTGCTTTCAGTTTGGTCTACTGCCGAGGTTGCTGTGGCCACTGACTGTGTACGAGGTTTCTTTGACAACAGTAGAGAAGCTGGAAGCTTTAATCAGTTCATACATCAGGAAATGGTTGGGAGTTCCATGGTGCCTCAGCAGAGTGGGACTTTATGGTAAAGGAATACTGCAGCTACCAGTCTCTGCTCTAACTGAGGAGTTTAAGTGCGCCAAGGTCAGACTGGAAATGACATTAGCAGAGTCACGTGACAAATGCGTAAGGGAGGCAGCACCTGTGTTGAAAACTGGAAGAAAGTGGGCGGCAAAGAAAGCTGTGGAAGATGCAAAGGCTGCCCTTCGAATTGGTGATATCATGGGGCAAGTTCAGCATGGAAGAGGGGGTCTTGGTTTCAGTTCAGCTCCTCCTACATGGCACAAGGCAGCCCCAGCTCAAAGGAGGAAGCTGGTAGTCAATGAGGTGCAAAAGCAGGAGGAGAGGATGAGGTGTATAAAGGCCATTTCCCAGGCCAAGCAGGGAGAATGGATGAGATGGGAGAGTGTGGAACAACGCAAGATTGGCTGGCAAGACCTATGGTCAATGGAACAGAGCAGGATCAGTTTCCTCATCAGGTCAACATATGATGTTCTCCCATCACCACAGAACCTAAACCTCTGGGTAGGAGAGGATCCCTCATGTCCTTTGTGTTCATCACCTGCAACATTAAGGCACATTTTGACAGGATGTAAGGTGGCTCTTAGCCAAGGACGGTTTACTTGGCGCCATGACCAGGTGCTGCGATGTTTGGCCTTAGCATTGGAAGACAAGCGTAACATGACCAATAAGTTGCCACCTGTTCCATCAAAACATTACACACAAAAGACAACATTCCTCCGCCCAGGAGAGCAACCACCAAGAAAAGGTGTTAAAACCAATCCTCGCCCAGGACAACTGGAAGCTGCTAGAGACTGGAAAATGCTGGCAGATGTTGGTCAACGGCTTATTTTTCCACCTGAGATTGCCACCACTAACCTTCGACCAGATATTGTCTTGTGGTCTGGATCAGCACGCCTTGTTCACCTGGTAGAGTTAACAGTGCCATGGGAGGATGCTGTAGATGAGGCGTATGAGAGGAAGAAACTGCGGTATGCTCAACTAGCCACTGAAGCGGAACAGCGAGGATGGAGAGTCCGGGTTTACCCAGTGGAAGTGGGTTGTCGAGGATTTGTGGCACACTCTACAACCCGGTTTCTCAGAGACGTCGGATTCAGTGGCCAAGAGTTGCGTCGCACAGTGAAGAACTTATCTGAAGCAGCAGAGAGGAGCAGCAACTGGCTGTGGTTGAGACGGAAAGATTCTGGCTGGGGATCTCAAGCACAATAGAAAGAAGGAAACGCTGATGTACAGGTAAGTAAGCTGGGCTGAGTTGAGTGGGGGACGGAGGGGGGTGATGCTGGGACGCCAGAATCACCGTCGAGCCCTCTTGAGGTGTCCTGGGCTAGTCGACGAAACACTGAGGATGGAAGGTGCCCACTTGAAAACCCCAGAGATGTACCCTTGTGACAGAGATCGAATGAGTCTTAGTGTTAGATCTCCCTCTCGACCTGTGAGAGCACGGTGTACGAGGAATAGAAAATGGCACGACAATTTATTCCGTAGGGTAGATGGAAGTCGGTCAGTTCGGAAGGGGGCGGAGCTATGGCACCCGAGCTCAGTGACCCAGACGGTAAGCGGCGTGGCATCCGAGGACTGGAGGAGCGGATGCGCTCGTTAACCTCGGGGTCATGGGCGAGGGTATAAATAGGGGGCATGGCTTCAGTGATCTGTTCCTTTGCATATGGTTAAATTATATAACCAAGAAGGAGCCCGTATCTGTGGAATCGACCATGAGTGTTTTGTGTCTGTGTCTTAACACTGTGTGTCTTGTGTGTTGTTTTCTCACTAAAGATTACTGAGCACGATCCGGAGCTGCAGCCGCAGGCCAGCGAAAAACCCGGACTTCACCACTCACCTTTTCACTATCGGAACTGTCTTTTGTTTGCACCTTTTAGCACTTGAATCACGCACTGTCTTTGTGTTTGTGTTTAGTGTGGGTGTCTGAACGGGACTTTGGGGATACGGGTCAAACCCGTAGGATTACAAATAGAAGTGATACACGCCGCTGTATCACTTCCAGCACTATTATTATTTACAGGTTTTGCCTTAAGGCTCTGGACATTTATTACATTAAATAAACACCCTTGCACCTGTACCAACGTTTGTCTGTGTGATTATTCTGCACTGCACTCACCTGCACGTCTTTACCACTTTGCCACAACCCTACTTAGCTCAATCCAGACGGTTGTCATGCTGATGCGCTGGGGAGGCCGCACTATGGTTGATCCCCGGAGCCAGCATCGCAGCCGTTGTGTGTGCTGATGCGCCAGGGAGGCAAAATAAACTGATCCCTGGAGCCAGCATTACACTTCAGCCATTAACACCAGACAGAAGGATATCTACATCAGCATATGGAAGGAAACGTAAATGGATGGAGACACATATGGATCACATTAGTTTACTGTAAAGCTACGTCTTAGTTGGTGCTTATCTTGGCGAGAGCCGAGTTCAAATCAGCATGAAGTTTTAACATCTACTCTCGTGTAATGGAAATCAGAGATTGACCAAATCTATATGTGGGAATGTAATACATGTAGAATTGAGTATCCCAGCTCAGCTAAAGAGTGCAGAGATTGACAGAATCTATATGTGGGAATGTAATACATGTAGAATTGTAGAATGATGAAGATTTATAAAGTATAACAGGGTGTGGCTGTGAGTCGCTGGACAAGAGAAACGGGTCAGTGTAATATCTGATGGAACAATCTGACAATATGAGACGTGTAAATATTTGAAGCGATCTGGTTAATTGTGTAACAGGTGCTGGAACGAATACAGGATGGATAATAACACATGTAACGGTGTTCAGTTTAAGGGTCGTGGATTCTATCTGAAGGATGTATAATTAAACAACACATTGCTAAAGAATGAATTACGATTTCGTAATATCCTATTAGAATTTACTGAGATTATATTTCTTTCCTGACTCTTATACTGTATATTAAAACAATTCTACTTGCACATGTTATTCATGCTATTTTGCTTATTGATACAAGAACATTATTATTATTATTATTATTATTATTATTATTATTATTATTATTATAGAATGACAAATATAGATGATTGATAGAATGGTTGCTTTTACTTATCATTGATATTTTCCATTGCATCTGAAATAGTACCTGAATATTATCCATTGCTTAACTTCACGTTGTGATTATTGTGATACTCGTGTTCTTTCTTCCTTTTGTAGCGTATCACTGAACTCACTTTGATAAAATGGATCATCTAGAGAACAGTGTCGTGGTGTTATTGTTCCACTGGGTTTCATTTTCTGGATCATGAGCTCGTTTGGAAATAATTGATGGAATCAGCATAGGGGGTGTGACAGGATGAATGGTGCAGTGCAATGAATGTATAATGTCCAGACTGTTGTATCCCAAAAAATAATCCTTTTTAATACAAAACAGAAATATTACAAAAATAATCCACACGGGACAAATAGTAAATAGCCCCGCTACCAGCGATGGTATTGGGGCAAACACGGCAGGGTCCAGGCTCAAACAACAGAAAACAAACAGACACTCCGATAACCACAGTCCTCCGTGCACGAAAATGTGCTCTTCTCCTTCGGGGCTTGTGGTGCGTGCGCTGTGCGATGAGGGGCGTGCTCTGGGGTAAGTGCTGTGCGATGAGGGGCGTGCTCTGGGGTAAGTGCTGTGCGATGAGGGGCGTGCTCTGGGGTAAGTGCTGTGCGATGAGGGGCGTGCTCTGGGGTAAGTGCTGTGCGATGAGGGGCGTGCTCTGGGGTAAGTGCTGTGCGATGAGGGGTGTGCTCTGGTGTAAGTGCTGTGCGATGAGGGGCGTGCTCTGGGGTAAGTGCTGTGCGATGAGGGGCGTGCTCTGGGGTAAGTGCTGTGCGATGAGGGGCGTGCTCTGGGGTAAGTGCTGTGCGATGAGGGGCGTGCTCTGGGGTAAGTGCTGTGCGATGAGGGGTGTGCTCTGGGGTAAGTGCTGTGCGATGAGGGGTGTGCTCTGGTGTAAGTGATGTGCGATGAGGGGTGTGCTCTGGTGTAAGTGCTGTGCGATGAGGGGCGTGCTCTGGGGTAAGTGCTGTGCGATGAGGGGCGTGCTCTGGGGTAAGTGCTGTGCGATGAGGGGCGTGCTCTGGGGTAAGTGCTGTGCGATGAGGGGTGTGCTCTGGGGTAAGTGCTGTGCGATGAGGGGCGTGCTCTGGGGTAAGTGCTGTGCGATGAGGGGCGTGCTCTGGGGTAAGTGCTGTGCGATGAGGGGCGTGCTCTGGGGTAAGTGCTGTGCGATGAGGGGCGTGCTCTGGGGTAAGTGCTGTGCGATGAGGGGCGTGCT
Organism: Acipenser ruthenus; assembly: GCF_902713425.1. Classification (NCBI taxonomy): domain Eukaryota; kingdom Metazoa; phylum Chordata; class Actinopteri; order Acipenseriformes; family Acipenseridae; genus Acipenser; species Acipenser ruthenus. The sequence goes on along the minus strand of NC_081226.1, from coordinate 8,904,591 downwards.
CTGGGGTAAGTGCTGTGCGATGAGGGGCGTGCTCTGGTGTAAGTGCTGTGCGATGAGGGGCGTGCTCTGGGGTAAGTGCTGTGCGATGAGGGGCGTGCTCTGGGGTAAGTGCTGTGCGATGAGGGGCGTGCTCTGGGGTAAGTGCTGTGCGATGAGGGGCGTGCTCTGGGGTAAGTGCTGTGCGATGAGGGGCGTGCTCTGGTGTAAGTGCTGTGCGATGAGGGGCGTGCTCTGGGGTAAGTGCTGTGCGATGAGGGGCGTGCTCTGGGGTAAGTGCTGTGCGATGAGGGGCGTGCTCTGGTGTAAGTGCTGTGCGATGAGGGGCGTGCTCTGGTGTAAGTGCTGTGCGATGAGGGGTGTGCTCTGGTGTAAGTGTTGGCTCAGTGGCTACAGCCTCCCTTACTCCAGCTCCTCTGTTAACTGACAAAGCAGACACGTAACACACAAAACAAACATCGGCTCCGGACGGTCGTTTCCATTAACTCAGCGCAAGGGGAGGTTTTGACGTAGCTGCTTCCCCTTTGTACCCAGCAAACTCCTCCCTGCAGTCAACGCGTCGCCATGGTTTCTCCAATAGAGGGCTGCCCCGCAGCTGACCGCAATGGAATCGTCCTGAGTACTTGCAGCTACGTGCCCCTGCTAATATGCTCACCTTCCTGTTTCCACCTACCACCGAGGTGGCAGATCTAGGAGACAGCATACCTTCCCCCTTACACAGCGCCCTTTCTAATCGGGAGGGAGATTTACAGCACCAATCCTTTCTCTCTATCACGGGTGTGTAGATTACAGAGCACAGGATAATATACAATGCAGTGTGGTAATGGAATCAGCATGGGGGGTCTGTAGATTACAGAGCACAGGATAATATACAATGCAGTGTGGTAATGGAATCAGCATGGGGGGTCTGTAGATTACAGAGCACAGGATAATATACAATGCAGTGTGGTAATGGAATCAGCATGGGGGGTCTGTAGATTACAGAGCACAGGATAATATACAATGCAGTGTGGTAATGGAATCAGCATGGGGGGTCTGTAGATTACAGAGCACAGGATAATATACAATGCAGTGTGGTAATGGGAATAAACATGGGGGCTGGGTATAGATTTTGCAAGGGATTTATTTACCATTCGTACACATAAATACATACTGGTGCAACACATGCTTTCACACACAAACATTCTGCAACATCCACATTATGAGGAGTCAATGCCACGCTTACTACTAGATCTGAATTCGGTATTGCTTATTGTAAATAATTTCTTATAATACTTAATTTAACACAGATGCAAATTATTTTGGAGCCTTCCCAGGGAAGAAATGTGAATAAAATGAAACATCCTAGTTCAAACAGCTGAGTGTAAAGGATTGTGGGAAATGTATTCACTTGCATCCACATTAGCATCTCTGTTCTGTATTTTAGTGTCGTTTGGGGACTTCAGTTCCCATGATGCATTTCGAGTTGCCATGCTGCTCACACAAATACGTGCGCTCCTTGATGACAAGTGGAGGTGCTGAAAGCGATGGATAATGCAGCACCGTACAAGAAAAAGAAAGATGCTGCTGCAGATTTCAACATTCCCACAAGCACTTTGAAAACCGTTCTGAAATAACGGGATACAATAATACAGGCCTGTGAACAGCAAACTGGATGCAAGTCGTCAGCGTTTCTGATTTGCTCAATACCTGATGCCGAGGACGCCTTGCTTCTGTGCTTTAAAAATGCCTGTGATCAGAATGTGCCTGAATCTGGAATCATTATGAGACACACCCTGAGGAATGAGCACAGCAGCTGGGACATGCACATTTCAACTGCAGTTCATTTGCCATGTATACTCCTTAAAAGTTCACTTACAACCGTATTTTCAATAACATGCACAGTACTTTTACATTTATAATACTTTTCACTGTACTGTAATTGAAATTTGATTTCAGTGTTACTGTAACTTCAGTACAAACTGACAGTATGCATTCGGAACAGACTCGTGATAATCAGAATTACTGAAGATTATTATTATTCATCAGAATAGAATGATACCAGTCTGTGTCAGGCATACCGCAAGCTTGCAACAAAGAAGGTAATTCATCTTGGTAACCCGTGCTTGTTTATAGTACCAGGCGGAGGGTGAAGTTTGGGGGTTTGGAATCCAAGGTTTATATAATGAGTGATCTATTACACATAAGAAATATCTCTAGGAACAAATGAGGGAGGCCATACGTCTGAGAAGATGCTTACAAAAGAGTCTTCTATCAATGATGGATGACCTTGATAGAGAAGCAGGTGGTTCAGAACTTACCTGAACAGGATGAGAGAGAGGTCATGTTTTAAAGCACTGAATGGCTACAATGAGACTGTTATAGTTTGACTATGTTCCTGATAGACTGGATTTAAGTGAGAATGCTTGGATATATAGTTGCCTGCATTGAAGTTTGCTATGAGCCTTCTACCAGCCCCTATCCAATATGTTTTAGTTAATTGTTAAACCACATCTCTACATGTAATAAAGCCAATCAAATAAGGAGGATGTCTTTTGATGTTAAAAGGGATATATATGTGCATATATATTTTGACCCAAGGATTGGGAATAATTACACCAAAGTAGGTGTTACATATTAAACACATCTTTCTATGTATTCTTCATATACTTGTACTGTATTCACATGCATGCTGTGTTTGGGAACTCTGGTACCAAGAAAGAATAACATCAGTTCAAAAGTTCACCTTGCATATTTCGGAGATGTAGGAGAGATGGACTAGGGGATGATTGCTAATTCATTTTATGGAGGGAGTTGCCGGGTGTTTTAAGAATGTTGTTGACTTGAGAGACAGGAGCTGTGGCCATCTTTAGTTTTATGCATGTGTAGCCTTAGGGCAAAACATGTTGTAATCATAAATGTATTGAAGTATTAATGCTAACACCTGTTAAGGCACTGGACTGCCCAGGTTGCCTGTCAGCTGGGATTCTACGTAGTCTGTAACTACTCAATCCATATTTTAGCAGTTAATAAACCGAAGGGGTACTAATACTACTCTGATTCATTAAAACTTCAAATCGAATGAGTCTGTGTGAATTTCTGGATTATTAAAATTCATCTGGATACGTTGCAAGCCCAGTGCACAAACGATCCACTTACAGAAGTCCGAAACATCTTTATGTCCTCCTGAACGTCTCCCGAGTGTAATAGTGTGCTCAGTGTGTGTGTGTATATATATATATATATATATATATATATATATATATATATATATATATATACAGACGTGCTCAAATTTGTTGGTACCCCTCCACAAAAAACAAAGAATGCACAATTTTCTCTGAAATAACTTGAAACTGACAAAAGTAATTGGCATCCACCATTGTTTATTCCATATTTAATAGAAATCAGACTTTGCTTTTGATTTTTTATTCAACATAATATTGTAAATAATAAAACAAATGAAAATGGCATGGACAAAAATGATGGGACCGCTAACCTAATATTTTGTTGCACAACCTTTAGAGGCAATCGCTGCAATCAAACGTTTTCTGTAGCTCTCAATGAGACTTCTGCACCTGTTAACAGGTAGTTTGGCCCACTCTTCCTGAGCAAACTGCTCCAGCTGTCTCAGGTTTGATGGGTGCCTTCTCCAGACTGCAAGTTTCAGCTCTTTCCATAGATGTTCGATAGGATTCAGATCAGGACTCATAGAAGGCCACTTCAGAATAGTCCAATGTTTTGTTCTTATCCATTCTTGGGTGCTTTTAGCTGTGTGTTTTGGGTCATTATTCTGTTGGAGGACCCATGACCTGCGACTGAGACAGAGCTTTCTGACACTGGGCAGTACGTTTCACTCCAGAATGCCTTGATAGTCTTGAGATTTCATTGTGCCCTGCACAGATTCAAGGCACCCTGTGCCAGGCGCAGCAAAGCAGCCCCAAAACATAACCTAGCCTCCTCCATGTTTCACTGTAGGTATGGTGTTCTTTTCTTTGAAAGCTTCATTTTTTCATCTGTGAACATAGAGCTGATGTGACTTGCCAAAAAGCTCCAGTTTTGACTCATCTGTCCAAAGGAGATTCTCCTTGAAGGATTGTGGCTTGTCAATATGCATTTTAGCAAATTCCAGTCTGGCTTTTTTATGTTTTTCTTGCAAAAGTGGAGTCCTCCTGGGTCTTCTTCCATGGAGCCCACTTTCGCTCAAAAAGCGACAGATGGTGCGATCAGAAACTGACGTACCTTCACCTTTGAGTTCAGCTTGTATCTGACAGTTATCCTTGGTTCTTTTCTACCATTCACACTATCCTTCTGTTCAATCTGGGGTCGATTTTCCTCTTGCGGCCGCACCCAGGGAGGTTGGCTACAGTTCCATGGACCTTAAACTTCTTAATAATATTTGCAACTGTTGTCACAGGAACATCAAGCTGCTTGGAGATGGTCTTGTAGCCTTTACCTTTACCATGCTTGTCTATTATTTTCTTTCTGATCTCCTCAGACAACTCTCTCCTTTGCTTTCTCTGGTCCATGTTCAGTGTGGTGCACACAATGATACCAAACAGCACAGTGACTACTTTTCTCCATTTAAATAGGCTGAATGACTGATTACAAGATTGGAGACATGTGTGATACTAATTAAAGAAACTAATTAGTTTGAAATATCACTATAATCCAATTATTTATTATCTTTTCTAAGGGGTACCAACAAATGTGTCCAGGCCATTTTAGAATATCTTTGGAGAATAAGCAATAATTCATCTCTTTTCACAGCTTCTTTGCTTTATTCTATGACATACCAAAGGCATGCAAGTATACATGATAAAATAGCTTTTAATTTCATCACTTTTCAGGAGGAATGAAGCATTATTTCAATGAGCTGTAAGGGTACCAACAAATTTGAGCACGTCTGTATATATACTGTATATATATTGTATAGTCATACTTGATCCGTGTGACTATATATATATATATATATATATATATATATATATATATATATATATATATATATATATATATATATATATATATAAATAATACAGTGGCTACAAGTAATGCATTTCCTCTCCTCCCAAGTTGTGCTCCACATGCAGAGTGTCACCGCATGTCCCTTTGGTTGTGGCAGGCTGCTACGTATTGGGCAGCCAGGGGGTCCAATGTTTCAGATAGGAGTTTTTGGTTTGTTTTATAATTTGTTTTACTCTGATTGGAGGCTGGTAAGCAGTGTTGACCTGAAGCTGGTTTGTGTTCGCATCAGTGGGGGTCAGTGCAGTGAGCTTGCAGGCATGTTAAAATGACTCTAAGCTTTCCCCACTCGTGTTGACGTCATATTCCTCCGACAGACAAGAACCAATCAAAACGCGAGACTGTTAAGCATCCCCCAAACCGGGGCTGCGTCATACCTCCGCGTCTTTTCAAAGAGAAGAACAACAACAAACGCCAGAAATTTAAAAGAAAAAAGATTGAGCTCCGCAGAGTTGTTTTTAAATTATTTAACATTTTGTTGGGCACCACTTGACAAGGCGTGGACGATAAATAAAGAAAAAGTGAGTTCCCATGTTGTTGTTTTTAATTGGTGTTTGGTTGTTCTCGACGCAGTGGTGTTTTGCTGTTAGCCGCGGGTTTTTCAGCCGGTCAGTGTTTCTGTGCAGCGCAGGTATGTGATGTTCTCGTCATGGGTAGCTAGTAATGTCAGCGCGGTGTTGATGTGGTTTAACCTGCTGAACTCGGATGCGCGCAACCTCTCGATGCTCTCCTAGTGTCTGGGATAAATCCCGACTGAACTGAACAGATACTGTACGAAACTACACGTGATTGTAGATTCATATTGAATATAAACTACATGGAAACGCATTGCGCGCTGAGAGATAAGCACGTCTGTCTGTGTTAATGACTTTATAAAACATAATGTTCTTGATTACCCTGTTTTATTTTTTACAAATTGTATTTATTTATTAACTGCAGAAGCCATAAAGTAAATGATAGACGCGGTTGTGTTACGTTATTTTGACAAAAGGTATTTAGAGTGTCGCGCTACAGAAAGTGGTACATCATCAGAATGTGGTACTGGTACCAAAACTTGATCCGTGTGACGTCAAAAAATGGTACGCTGTCAGTGTTGTGATTGACTGCTGCACAAATCACTAGGAACAAGACAAACTAGTTTACACACAGAATCCTACATATTTACAATGTTAGATAACAGAAGCTGTTGCTCATCAGTTAGTCATATATTTGTTGAATTGGTAAAAAAAAACAAAACAATTATATTATTATTATTTGTTTATTTAGCAGACGCCGTTATCCAAGGCAACTTACAGAGACTGGGGTGTGTGAACTATGCATCAGCTGCAGAGTCACTTACATTTATGTCTCACCCGAAAGACGGAGCACAAGGAGGTTAAGTGACTTGCTCAGGGTCACAAAATGAGTCAGTGGCTGAGGTGGGATTTGAATCGGGGACCTCCTGGTTACAAGCCCTTTTCTTTAACCACTGGACCACACAGCCTCCTATTAAAATGAACTTTAGAGGCCAACAGTATCATTTGTTCAGATGAGCGTTTCCTTGTTTTCTGAGCTAAAATTATTTGCACAGCCCGGGCAAGCGCAGTACATGGAGTACCACGTTTTAACATGTACCGCAAAATAACACGACCTGGGACTTTTTTAACATAACATTTACTGTTATACAGGCTTTTCAGCACGATAGGCTTTTTACAGTATGTAGCGAATATTAATGGGCTTTTCCACATGGATAGACATTCTGTAATAACACAGGGATGTGGCAAAAACAATGCTGAAGCAACCTTATATAACATTTGTTATTTTGCACAGTTTAAGCTGTGTCTGAATGAACCACTCGCAGCGAGTCCAGCCTTTGCTATGGAGACACTCCGCACTCACTTAACTTGAGCTTACATTAAACTATAATGTGGGCACATTTTAAGGTCTTTATTGTAAAAAGGTCTTCACAGAATTAAAAAAAATAACTTAATACAGTCAGTAAACTTCTTTAGTAACAAAACTAATCTGTACAGAAAATATTAAGACATTGTCGGGTGTTCAGTATGCTTTTAGTACTTACACACACACTCACATACACACATGCTCACACGCACACACACACACACGTGTGGAAGGCCATCCGGGTCAGAAACACACTATTAAGTGCATCTTCAAATATTTAGTACATGCAGAGGCACTGGCCCCTCCAATAATCATCTCCAAAATATTGATTTCTGCCCTTTCTGTCACTGACACTCACACACTAAACGTATTTCCTCATAAAGTGTAGTTATGGTCGTGTGTGTACTTGGTTTGCACATGTCCCCCCCCCCCCCCCAATAAGAAATAAGTAATAATAATAAAGTGCAGTTAAGGACTGGCGCGTGTGTCCCTTTAATGTTTGAGTCCAGCTGTAGTAGTACGATTAGTGGATAAACCGCACATCTTAAAAATGATGCTATTTTATGCTAAACTGAAAACTGTTAATATACTAAAGGGAAAGCACTTGTGAAGCTGAATCGAGAGCTTCAATGCAGAGTTCCTGAAATGCAGTGTGATTTATTCGTACACCACATTGAGCCTGTTTTAACGCTCGGGAATCGGACAATGCAATGTCTTTGTCAGAACTCATGAAGCTCTGTAAAGAACATGACCTGGACTCCTGTATCCTGATGTATTCCACCTGCAGGTGCTTTGGGCCGCGCTACCTGTTACAGCTGCAACTGCAGAAAGATGTGTCAGTGATAAAAAGCTCCACAGCGTATGGAGTTTCATTGAAATGGCGAGTGTAATGCTATTTATTTATATAACCATATCAACACACACCACACACATTGTGTGTGTATATATATAGATATATATATATGGTTTTTTGTTTTGTTTGTTTAATGTGTCTCCCCAATTGCGGTGTTTATTTCACATGCCCCTGAGTACACACGTTGATTTTGATCAGTACATAAACTACATGTTCTAAACAAATGTAAATGAACTACGTATTTTTCTACGTAGGGGCTGGTCATTTTACAGTCATGCAGCGTCATTACAGGAGTAGCCAGTCGCCTCTGGGATAACATCTTTTTAATTTCAGACTTTTTACGGTTAGAAAAAAAAATCAAGAATAATGAAAATTGCAAACCATGCCGGTGAGAGATTTTCTTCCACAGTGCAAATCTAGATTTGCTGAGTGCTGCCGACTTCTTGAGACAGACCGTGTTGAGCGTGACACGGTTCAGTTTGTATTGACTTCTTTAGACAGACCGTGTTGAGCGTGACACGGTTCAGTTTGTATTGACTTCTTGAGACAGACCGTGTTGAGCGTGACACGGTTCAGTTTGTATTGACTTCTTGAGACAGACCGTGTTGAGCGTGACACGGTTCAGTTTGTATTGACTTCTTGAGACAGACCGTGTTGAGCGTGACACGGTTCAGTTTGTATTGACTTCTTGAGACAGACCGTGTTGAGCGTGACACGGTTCAGTTTGTATTGACTTCTTGAGACAGACCGTGTTGAGCGTGACACGGTTCAGTTTGTATTGACTTCTTGAGACAGACCGTGTTGAGCGTGACACGGTCCAGTTTGTATTGACTTCTTGAGACAGACCGTGTTGAGCGTGACACGGTTCAGTTTGTATTGACAATGTACTAAATTGACATCGTCGTGTTTCTTTACAAACACAAAAATAAATACAAAAACAAACATTTTAACAAAAACACTTGCTCACAGAGTGAAATCAAACAGTTAAAACAAAACAAAGTCACGAACACTAAAAGAAACAAAACAGACCCTGGGTCAGGCTGGGCAGTTTCCTTCACTGTTTCTGCACAAGGTTTTTAAACAATAACAAAACATCAGATTTTTAAAAAATACAAAACAAAACACAAGGCTGCGCCGTCATATTTATACATTCTATTAATAATACAGTCATATTTATACATTCTATTAATAATACAGTCATATTTATACATTCTATTAATAATAGTCATATTTATACATTCTATTAATAATACAGTCATATTTATACATTCTATTAATAATACAGTCATATTTATACATTCTATTAATAATACAAAGCCTCTATACAAGCAGGGCTGTGCCCTGTCCCCGCTAATAGTGTGCAGGGCTCTCTCCTGCTGCCCTGCTGCAGGCTCTCTTACAACCGTATTGTCAATAAAATGCACAGTACTACTACATTTATAATACTTTTCATTGTACTGTCAATGAAATTTGATTTCAGTGTTACTGTAGCTTCAGTAGAAACTCACAGTATGCATTTGGCATTATTTTATTACTGTAACGTCAAGCTTGGCAAATGTCTGTGATATTCTTTGAGCGCTGGATGCGGAAGCAGGTATCTTGTTTGTTTATGTCCGTGTTATGTCTGTGTTGAAGGGACTATCTATCTGACTATCTGTACAGATCTGCCTCCTTATTTTTATTTTTTTCGGCTGCTATCGGTCTCACTCAGCCATTGAAAGCTTTTCTCTGCTTTTTCGTGAGAAAAAACAACTAGAGACCTGCGCTTGACATCTTTTTGATGATGTCGGACCGGAAAGGGAAAAATTGTAATGCTGGACCTGGTCCGACATAGGGCCGCAAATGGTTAAACTTTTTCAACAGATAAAATTGTATGATATTATAAACTTATTACAAGAAATTCTGTGTTCCTTCACTAGTAAAGCCACTCCTGCTATAATGCCAGATTGTGTCTGTCCCTTGAATGCCCTTCATAACACTGTATTTAAATAGATACATAATTATTTTTTCAGCAGCTACTAAACAGAATCCTGTGTGCTGCCATGGACAGTGTGAAGATGGACTCTGTCCAGATTAAAGAGGAGTTCCCTGAACTTGAACCTGCCCCCATTAGAGTGGAGTTCTCTGGGCTGGTTTCCCTCCCCATTAAACAGGAGCTCTGTGAGATGCAATGTGACAGCAGTCAGCTAGAGGTCTCTGACATTAAAGCTGAGCACAATGAACAGGAGGTCCCCCAGACAGAAGAACCCCTTCCTGTTAATCAAGAAGAGGTGCTGGAAACTGTCCGTATTAAACAGGAGCCCCCTGAAGTAGAGTTTGACCACATGGAACCAGTGAAGGAAGAATCCGAGGACTTCAAACCAAACATCCCTGAGCTGGATCCTGTGCGCCTGCGGGAGTGTAGAGTGGTGCTGGAGAGAATCTGCGTGAGAGAGCAAGGCGCTGGAGAGGAAGGCTCTCCCAACAGCACGCAAGGAGGTGGAAAGGAAGACGGGCGCTCCCATTCAGAATGCAGTCTAGCAGGTGAGTGACTCCCAGTAGCTGTGACATTGTCATTCTAGATTGTGTGATATCCACAGTGTGTTTAAGAGGGAGGGAGCATATTTGTTAGATTACTTTTAAAACCTGTCCAATCAGAATACTGATCTAAAAATGACTAATCCATTTGAAGACTTTAAAAGTAAATGGTATTTACTCTGGTCCCACCGCAGTCAGATATGCGACAGATTACTGGATTTGTATTTGATTTGTTTTACAGACTAGTTTTAAACATAGAAATGAAAAATCACATGAGTCGATGCTGTAGTCAGATATACATTGATTTAGGCAGACAGATTCCAGAATAGCCAGGGTCTGGATTGTAGAGGGGATCACACCATTCATTTCAATAGGGATTTGATCAGGACCCCAAAATCATACCGAATTAGAATGCTGGTTTGTAGAGGGGCTGGATTAGACAGGGCTCTACAGCTATGGACAAAAGCTTTGCATCTCCTACAATTGTAGGATTGAGGCATAATAAAAAAACATATAAACATCATTTAGACCTTTTCATTTAGCATCATGTAATCAAAGAAACTACTAAATTATATTGGAAAAGTCCACCGGAAGCCACAATAATAGCACAGTATGTTAGATTTCAATGTCACAAAAGGTCGCCGTCCTCAAATTCTAGGTGTTTCTAAACTTTTGTCTGTAGTGTAGGTTGCTGATGCATTTACAGTCTGTGTAACTGTATAAAATAAACTGCTTGTGTTTCTGTCTGTATACTGGAGTCCTGTAACCCACTGTGTTGGGATTCAATTATAGGAATGATAAATAGAGAGAATTGAATTAACAAAACACATAAACCCTGCATGTGTAATGTAATGCTATGGCATGGGGCTGCACATTTCTAATGCACCGTGATGTATATCTGTACAACAATAAACAAGATGATTCCAAACAGAGAGAGGGAGGGAGCCGTTCCAGTCTCCAAGGACATCATTGACAGCTGATGCGGATTACACTGCAGTTCTGTGTATGCATCTGTACAGACCCCAAGATTAGAAAAAACTCATAAAATACCATGATGAGAGAGATATAATTGTAATCTAATGCTGAGGGGAAAGATATATTGTAGGGTTTGTCAGGGGAAATAGACCTGAAACATTACAGGAGAACTTCACAGTCAGATTTTGATCCCAGGGCTCAGTTTCACCAGCATCAGTCTTTACTGACTTTGCTTTCACACAGAAAGGCTTTATGTTTAACTTTGCATTTTTAAACTGGTGTAACCCAGAGCAAACCCCACAGCTAAAATGCACACACTTTAATCCCGGGGTTCCAAACAGCACCACCTTCAGGCCGCGGGTGCAATGACATTCTATGTGTTTTTTTCTATTAATAACGATAAGCAGGCGTCGGCAGCAGCTGTAATTATACAAAAATGAAGTGTAGCAAGGGAGTATCGACGGACTGTCAATCAAAGCAGAAATTCACAAATCAGAGCTAACAGATTGCCTTCCTGTAGGCGGGATGTAGAGCGAGAGCTCTGACAATAGGGTGGTGTTGAGGTCATGTGATCGCTCTGCTGGCAGATGTAAAAAGTGTGTTCAGTATTCATAACATTACAATATGTTGAATCCGCCACCAAAGAATACGTTTTGCAAAGTATAAAGAACAGAAAAGGCAGCTGCAGGAGTTTGAATGCATTTGTACCACGGGCTCAGCTTTGAGGAGCTGGAATGGGTTTTTTTCTTTTGTAGAAACTTTTTCATACTAACTTTTATAATAACATTCATTTACAATTGATGCCAATGATGAATAAGTTTCATATTTTGAAATTGACCTATTTCCAATGAGAAAACGGGCGAATTTGTGTCTTTTCGTTCACATAGTCAGAAAAAAACAACATATGAATCCAAATTAACATGTATTTATACTAAAGTAATACAAAAATGACTACAAAAGATTTAGAAGTGAGTAGTTTTTCGAGATTTATGATTATACTGTAAATCACTTTCACGAATCAGCCCCCAAATGTAGTCTCCCATCATGTTCTCGTTATACTGTCCTTGGTAGCGGCGTTCAAAGTCCAGTATATCCTGGTGGAAGCGCTTGCCTTGCTCCTCCGAGTACGCTCCCATGTTCTCCTTGAATTTATCAAGATGAGCATCAAGGATATGGACTTTGAGGGACATCCTACAGCCCATTGTGCCGTAGTTCTTCACCAGAGTCTCAACTAGCTCCACATAGTTTTCGGCCTTGTGATTGCCCAGGAAGCCCCGAACCACTGCGACAAAGCTGTTCCAAGCCGCTTTCTCCTTACTAGTGAGCTTCTTGGGGAATTCATTGCACTCCAGGATCTTCTTTATCTGTGGTCCGACGAAGACGCCAGCTTTGACCTTTGCCTCAGACAGCTTAGGGAAGAAGTCTTGAAGGTACTTGAAGGCTGCCGACTCCTTATCTAGAGCTCTGACAAATTGTTTCATAAGGCCCAATTTGATGTGCAGTGGTGGCATCAGCACCTTCCGCGGGTCCCAGCCGTACTCATCATACTTCAAGGCGTCCAGCAAGGTCTTGATGCTGTTGTAATCCTCTTTGAGGTGCACCGAGTGAGCCAGGGGAAGAGACGGGTACTTGTTACCATTATGGAGCAGCACGGCTTTGAGGCTCCTGGATGAGCTGTCAATGAAGGACAGTATAACGAGAACATGATGGGAGACTACATTTGGGGGCTGATTCGTAAAAGTGATTTACAGTATAATCGTAAATCTCGAAAAACTACTCACTTCTAAATCTTTTGTAGTCATTTTTGTATTACTTTAGTATAAATACATGTTAATTTGGATTCATACGTTGTTTTTTTCTGACTTTATGTGAACGAAAAGACACAAATTCGCCCGTTTTCTCATTGGAAATAGGTAAATTTCAAAATATCACTGTCCTGGTCACAAAAGCAAAGTTTGTGGGGAATAATAGCCATTTTCTATACTTTTGAGGCATAAGCAATTAGCAAATAACACTTACTACCCAGGAACAAAAATTGTGTTACATAGTGTAATAATAATAAAATGTTTTTTGACTGATTTCAGATTTCGCTGCAGGTGGATTTATTGTAAGTTTTCTTTTGGCGCAGCTGCACTCTGATTTATTTATTTATTTTTTGGGTTGGGGGGGATGTTGCAAGCTAACTGAATGTGATTTTGCAAGTTGTATTTGTTTGTACAGAGTATTTGCGAAAAAAGTAACTTCTGCAAGGCTCTCGTTTCCTTCTGTATTGTATGCGTGACAGTTATCGTATGAGGTAATGGCAGGGCGTTTTAGTTGCACAGTGTTCAGAAATCAAGATTTAAGAGTTATGTTTTTGTGCATGTTGTACTGGTTTTACTCAAAAGTGATTCCTGTTCAGGTATTTATGAATGGGAATAATAAGAGACATGCACTTTCTTGTTTGATAACCAAGTAAAATAACTGCATTTCTAGAATTTTCAATTATACAAAGGTACCTAATTTAAAAGGTTGATAAAAACATCTGTTTAATCTTTGCACTTTATTGTATTCACTAATATTAAAGTGTTTGAATTTTTAACTCTGTGCATATTCAATGTGATTTCCATCTTTCACATTATTTATTCAAATGAATAAAGGACAGTTTAGATTAGCTTTATTTATAATGTTACAGCTTTAAACATAGAAAATGTTTTTAATTTGACATTTTCCCCAGGAGTGCTAATAGTGGGCCGCAGTGCCTGATGCAGCTGAACAGGTGGGCCTCTGGGGGGGGGGAGGGGGAATTGGGAACCCCTGCTTTAATCCACTCCTCCACCCAGCCACATGCCCGAAGCCTACAAGCAGCCCCTCTTACTTTCTTTCCTGTTCATATTTTCCAGGTTCCAGTCCAGCAGCTAAAGCGAGGGCGGGCGGTGGAGAACATCCTGACTGTGGGAAAGATTTCACCCAGTTAGAGCATTTTAAAACACACCAGCAAACTGATGCAGAAAAGAAACCATATCGCTGCACTTGGTGTGAGAAGAGTTTCAGTCGGTCAGACAGCCTTGTTTTACACCAGAGAATTCACACAGGAGAGAAACCGTATCGCTGCTCTGACTGTGGGAAGAGTTTCAGACAGTCAAGCAACCTTGTTTCACACCAGAGAACTCACAGAGGAGAGAAACCGTATCGCTGCTCTGACTGTGGGAAGAGTTTCAGTCAGTCAAACAACCTTGTTTCACACCAGAGAATTCACACAGGAGAGAAACCGTATCGCTGCTGTGACTGTGGGAAGAGTTTCAGTCAGTCAAACAACCTTGTTGTCCACCGGCGAACTCACACAAGAGAGAAACTGTATCGCTGCTCTGACTGTGGGAAGAGTTTCAGTCAGTCAGACAGCCTTGTTTCACACCAGAGAATTCACACAGGAGAGAAACCGTATCGCTGCTCTGACTGTGGGAAGAGTTTCAGTCAGTCAAACAACCTTGTTTTACACCAGAGAATTCACACAGGAGAGAAACCGTATCGCTGCTCTGACTGTGGGAAGAGTTTCAGTCAGTCAAACAACCTTGTTTTACACCAGAGAATTCACACAGGAGAGAAACCGTATCGCTGCTCTGACTGTGGGAAGAGTTTCAGAAATTCAGGAAAACTGAAAACACACCAGCGAATTCATACAGGAGAGAAACCGTATCGCTGCTCTGACTGTGGAAAGAGTTTCAGAGTTTCAGAACAACTGAAAACACACCAGCGAATTCATACAGGAGAGAAACCGTATAGCTGCTCTGACTGTGGAAAGAGTTTCAGAGTTTCAGAACAACTGAAAAGACACCAGCGAATTCATACAGGAGAGAAACCGTATTGCTGCTCTGACTGTGGGAAGAGTTTCAGAGTTTCAGAAAAACTGAAAACACACCAGCGAATTCACACAGGAGAGAAACCATATTGCTGCTCTGACTGTGGGAAGAGTTTCAGAAATTCAGGAACACTGAAAATACACCAGCGAATTCATACAGGAGAGAAACCATATTGCTGCTCTGACTGTGGGAAGAGTTTCGGAAATTCAGGAACACTGAAAATACACCAGCGAATTCATACAGGAGAGAAACCGTATTTCTGCTCTGACTGTGGGAAGAGTTTCACTCTGTTAGGACACCTGAAATCACACCGGCAAATTCACACAGGAGAGAAACCGTATTGCTGCTCTGACTGTGGGAAGAGTTTCAGTCTGTTAGGACACCTGAAATCACACCGGCAAATTCACACAGGAGAGAAACCGTATCGCTGCTCTGACTGTGGGAAGAGTTTCAGAAATTCAGAAAAACTGAAAACACACCAGCGAATTCACACAGGAGAGAAACCGTATTGCTGCTCTGACTGTGGGAAGACCTTCAGAAATTCAGGAACTCTGAAAACACACCAGCGAATTCATACAGGAGAGAAAACGTATTTCTGTTCTGACTGTGGGAAGTGTTTCAGGCATGCAGACTCCCTGAATAAACACCAGCGAATTCATACAGGAGAGAAACCGTATTGTTGCTCTGTCTGTGGGAAGAGTTTCAGTCTGTTTGGACACCTGAAATCACACCATCAAATTCACACAGGAGAGAAACCGTATTGCTGCTCTGACTGTGGGAAGAGTTTCAGAGAAAGAGGAACCCTGAGAAATCACGAGCGAATTCACACAGGAGAGAAACCGTATTTCTGCTCTGACTGTGGGAAGAGTTTCAGGCATGCAGTCTCCCTGAATAAACACCAGCGAATTCATACAGGAGAGAAACCGTATTGCTGCTCTGACTGTGGGAAGACCTTCAGAAATTCAGAAACACTGAAAACACACCAGCGAATTCATACAGGAGAGAAACCGTATTTCTGCTCTGACTGTGGGAAGAGTTTCAGGCATGCAGACTCCCTGAAAACACACCAGCGAATTCATACAGGAGAGAAACCGTATCACTGCTCTGACTGTGGGAAGAGTTTCAGTCAGTTAAGTAACCTCAAACAACACACCAGCAAACTCACACAGGAGAGAAATTGTATCAGTGCTCTGACTGTGGGAACAGTTTCAACAAGTTAGGACATCTTCAAACACACCAGTGAATTCACACCGGAGACAAAACCTTACATCAGCACTCCAGATAAGGTTTTGTGTCTGGGAGTAACTTACCCTCTAATTTTAACACAGAGTAAAATGTATTTTCAGTGGGTAAAATGCAACATTACCTTGAAGTCCTAAGTAATCTCGATAAATACTGTACAATCTTTGATTATAATGGGTAGGCATTAAAAAAAAAAGCCTTCCATTTTAACTGCAGTGTTTCTTTGAACTACGGCACAACCACAGCTCTACAAGGTTCTTTATCAGCTCAGCACATTTTTTTTCGATGTATCACACTGACTCTGCAAATCAATTACATTATATTTTAACATTAACCTCTTTAGCGATACAGACGTACCTGGCACGTCACGATTAAAAACATGGTTAAAAATGTTTAAAAAAAAAAAAAAAAATCTGGATTGCTGTTTTTTCACTCGGGGTGGTTCATTGAGGAGTTATTACACAACATATTAATGTCATTATATTACATAGATAAAATATATTTGATGTGACGCAGTTGTTAAATGTAATTTACAGCCTGTTTGAATGCAAGCAGTGGCCATCTTTGGCTTGCACTGGAAACATCCAGAATGAATTTAAAACAACCTGTGTGTAACTTTTGTTTTCTTTTCAATGAGGATTGATAATAAAAAAAGTTTACCTTTTGATTAGTAGCTGTTTTATCGAGCTGTGCTTCATGAAATCAGCTTTGAAGTAACATACAACTATTTGTCTATGTCTTGTTTTGTTCATGTGACAGAGTAAGATACTTCCTGCTCCTGACTGTCATCGTGTAACACCATTGTAATGTACAGGATGTGTGGGAGCTACTGTATCATCGTGTGACACCATTGTAATGCACCGAGCGTGTGGGAGCTACTGTATCATCGTGTGACACCATTGTAATGTACAGAGTGTGTGGGAGCTACTGTATCATCGTGTGACACCATTGTAATGTACAGAGTGTGTGGGAGCTACTGTATCATCGTGTGACACCATTGTAATGTACAGGATGTGTGGGAGCTACTGTATCATCGTGTGACACCATTGTAATGTACAGGATGTGTGGGAGCTACTGTATCATCGTGTGACACCATTGTAATGCACCGAGCGTGTGGGAGCTACTGACTGTCATCGTGTGACACCATTGTAATGCACCGAGTGTGTGGGAGCTACTGTATCATCGTGTGACACCATTGTAATGCACCGAGCGTGTGGGAGCTACTGACTGTCATCGTGTGACACCATTGTAATGCACCGAGCGTGTGGGAGCTACTGTATCATCGTGTGACACCATTGTAATGCACCGAGCGTGTGGGAGCTACTGTATCATCGTGTGACACCATTGTAATGTACAGAGCGTGTGGGAGCTACTGTATCATCGTGTGACACCATTGTAATGCACCGAGTGTGTGGGAGCTACTGTATCATCGTGTGACACCATTGTAATGCACCGAGCGTGTGGGAGCTACTGACTGTCATCGTGTGACACCATTGTAATGCACCGAGCGTGTGGGAGCTACTGTATCATCGTGTGACACCATTGTAATGCACCGAGCGTGTGGGAGCTACTGTATCATCGTGTGACACCATTGTAATGTACAGAGCGTGTGGGAGCTACTGTATCATCGTGTGACACCATTGTAATGCACCGAGCGTGTGGGAGCTACTGTATCATCGTGTGACACCATTGTAATGTACAGAGCGTGTGGGAGCTACTGTATCATCGTGTGACACCATTGTAATGTACAGAGTGTGTGGGAGCTACTGTATCATCGTGTGACACCATTGTAATGTACAGAGTGTGTGGGAGCTACTGTATCATCGTGTGACACCATTGTAATGCACCGAGCGTGTGGGAGCTACTGTATCATCGTGTGACACCATTGTAATGTCCAGAGTGTGTGGGAGCTACTGTATCATCGTGTGGCTCCATTGTAATGCACCGAGCGTGTGGGAGCTACTGTATCATCGTGTGACACCATTGTAATGCACCGAGTGTGTGGGAGCTACTGTATCATCGTGTGACACCATTGTAATGTACAGAGCGTGTGGGAGCTACTGTATCATCGTGTGACACCATTGTAATGCACCGAGCGTGTGGGAGCTACTGTATCATCGTGTGACACCATTGTAATGTACAGAGTCTGTGGGAGCTACTGTATCATCGTGTGCCACCATTGTAATGCACCGAGCATGTGGGAGCTACTTTAGTTCCAACTTTAAAAAAAGTGTCGTAAACTCAGCGATCATAGGGTAAAAATAAACATTAGGAACCGTGTGTTTTTTGTATATAGTTACTTTGAGTGAAACCTTGTATCTCAGACTTGTTGTGTCTGGGTGAGTTTGTTGGAGTGGAACTGTTAGGCTAGTGAGTTTGAGCATATAATTGATATATTTTACATATTTTTTGAATACTGTATCTTACTTTTGTAATCCCTGTAGTCATATTCCTTACATTTATAAATTTATATTAGATCTAATTTCATTTTTCTACCGACCCTCAAAAAACTATTATTCATTATTTGTATATTTCATCTGATTTTTTTTCTCTTCGTTTGATTTCTTAATTTTCTTTCTAGTCTTTTTTTAAAATAACATAAGAAATTCTAGAACAAGAAAAGACCATTCGGCCCACCTATGCTCAGTTAACACTCAGGAGAGGAAAAACAAAAAACTCCTGTGTGACCTGTGAAAAATAATTCTCAGCAGTTACTTTGGTAAACCCCTTGACAATTTTAAATACCTCTTAAGTCACCTCTGGCTTTCCTTCTTCCTAGGCTCTACAGATTCAGCTCTTTCAGTCTATCTTCATATGACATGCCCTTCAGTCCTGGAATTAATCATGTTGCTCTCCTCTGTACTCTCTCCAATGCCTCAATGTCTTTCTTATGATAAGGGGACCAGAACTGGACACACTATCCTAGGTGTGGTCGTCCCAGTGCATTGTATAATTAATATAACTTCTCTTGATTTGAATTCAACTGTCTTGAATATATAACCTAACATTCTATTTGCCTTTTTTATAGCTTCTTAAGAGATTCATCCACTACGACCCCCAAGTCCTTTTCATACATAGCCTCCTCTATTTCGTTACAATTCATGCTGTTTTTGTGCCCTATGTGCAAGACTTTGTATTTATTCACATGTGTCAGCCCAAGCTTTGAATCTTGTCTAAAGCTGTGTGGCAAAGTGGTTTGCAGTGTGCAGGTGTAGAGATGATGCAGTGCTTAAACAAGGACAGACAACAAAGTACTGGTGAAATGATGGTTTATTTATAATCCAAAGTCTGATGACAACAGTAAAGAATAATGAGAACTGGCAGTACACAATGATGTGTCTTGCCCAGTTAAATCCAGGGGTTCAGTCCCGAAACAGTAACCACGGTATTTAAACACACACAGTGAACACAAACACGGTCACAAGGGTAAAGTGAGTGCTGTAGTGCTCGTGGTGCAGCTGCAGTTTATCAAGTGCAGTGTTGTTCATGTTTAGTGCTGGCCTGTAGCGACAGCTCCGGATCGTGATAGCCATCTAATAAATCACAAACAAACAGTATTTAGACACGACAAAAACAAACAAACACGATTTCCACAGCACAGGTTTTTCTTTTGGTTGTTTAGTTTAACCATTCACAAAAGAACAGATCACATCACTATGTCCCCTTATATACCGTCAACCATGACCCCTTGGTTAACGAGTGCATCTGCTCCTCCAATCCGCATTTCCCTTCCGGGTCAATGATTTAGTATACCATAGCTCTGCCCCCTTTCTAGAGGGCCGACTTCCGCCAAACCCTGGGAGTGAATTGTCAGGCCATCCAGTCCAGGGCACTCTGTTCCCTTTACATAGTGCCCTCGCAGGTTGGGAGGGAGATTTATCACCAAGAACCATTCTGTCTGTCACAGGCCAGTTTCAGTTTGCTCTAGAGGTGTGCTGAACTCAATTGAAGCACTACATTTTGAATAAATCCCAATTAAGTACATGAATGGAGCACCACCTGAAACAATGAAGTTCTCCTCGACACTCTTCTGACACTAGCACGCCTTCCTGTGCTGCTCCGAGCGGCTGTGCTGCACCTCGGTTTCATAAGAAGCTCCAGCGGCAAACTGAACTAACCTGCACTCAATGCTAATGTACACAAATGATATACAAATGAGATGCTAAACAGTATCACGGAGGAGCAGCGATGCACATCTCCAATAGAGGTAGAGCCAGACAGCTCATTGCAAACTGGATATGAATGAACATATATTGTAACAGTTTTTTAGATTGAATGTTCTTAATTTACATTAATGTAAAAATGGTGTTCTGTGTGCCCTTTGCTTACCATTTACCTTTTTCAGAGTTTGGGTGCTTAATGTGTTTTTATGCAGCCATCCGCCTTTACGGAATCAAATCATTTATGAGAGAGCGTCTAATTTATTATTATTTTTTTTACAATAAAGGAGACATAAATGATGGTTAAATGTGATTAAAACTTGTTTCGCTGTATTTGTTTGACGAGTGAACTGCACTGTGTAGGCCTACTGTAACCACATGTCATCATTTATTTACGATGCGATTTTATTTAAAGTTATTTCAAAAGGTGTTTCTTAATAACAATGAAAATATACAAAACCCGGAGCGCTCTGTGTATCCCCCAGCGCTCTTCGTTGCTGTCACAGTCACAGGTAGGTCAAGGCTGCACAACGTGGTTCTATTCTGCTATAATGCACCCTGGATCGGCCTAAAACAAGAGTGACAACCAGCTTGCATTCACTTTAAACCCGGAAGAACCTGTAGTTGGACAAATGTAAAGAAGAGATAGTTTTGTCTAGAAGTGCATTCAATACCAATATAAATAAATAAATAAATTAGCCACAGAGAGGCCGGTAGCACCAGACACCATCTATTTTTTCCCGATTTCTTTTATTTTTTCATGTTTCAGTTATAATTATTACTTTTCAAGCAATCTAGGTAGAGGATTTACTTAAATGTTTAGGACGTCTTGCTTCTGTGCTTTAAAAATGCCTGTGATCAGAATGTGCCTGAATCTGGAATCACTATGAGACACACCCTGAGGAATGAGCACAGCAGCTGGGACATGCACATTTCAACTGCAGTTCATTTGCAATATACACTTCTTAAAAGTTCACTTACAGCTGTATTTTTAATAAAATGCACAGTACTTTTACATTGATGCTAATTGTATTTGCACTGAATTCAATTTCTAATTATTCCATTGCTGTTAATTGTAGTTTACCTGTTTTGAAACCTCATCTTGGATTATTTAATTGATGTTAATTGTAATATACTCTTGTTACGTGTCTGCTATTGTGAGTTCTGTATTTTAATCATGCATGTGATCTTTTAACAGAAGCTGTGTTTCATAAATAAAGTGTTACATCTTCATCTCTTGGCTGTTGCTTCTTGTCTTTGCCCAGTATAATGTTTTAATTGACCTATATAACGAACCTGTGTGTGTTGAGTGATCTGGTAAATTTGAAACTATATTCTGAAGGTGTAATACCTTCAGAGGCGTAGTCTGGCTTCACCTCTCCACTTGCTACACACTGAAAAGAGAAATCGATACAGTTTCTTAATATTTATTAACACATTTGAAGTATAACCTCCCGCAACAGAAAATTGTTTGAACTTTGTATTCACAATATTCTCTTTTTGTTTTGAGTTTCAGCTTTTTAAATAAGGACTTTTTTCTGATTCATTTGTAGACATTGTTTTGAATATTGCCGTTGTGTACAGTCATTAAACTAACTGTCAGAGTAAAGTAACTCCAGAGTGTTTATGCAGGTAGCTGGCGAGAGCAGCTAACACCTGCAGAGGTCTCGGCTCTGTGACCGTTTTCAATCCAGCGTAGTTAAAAACATACATCGGAAGAATTGATCTTGTTTTGTTTGCAAAATGAAAATAAAACTAAACGGCAAGCGAAATTTATTCATTTATTTAATTTTGCGGTTGTAATATGTAGTTTTTTCTTTTTTTCTTTTTTAATAAAGACATTGAAGCAGCTGGGCACAAAGCCGACTCTTCAAACACAGATTGCTATGACATTTGTTGTCCGTTCATAGGGATTTTAGCGTTTTGCTCGTCAAAGCGGAATAACTTTGTTTTGTTGTAATCTGTTTTCATAATAAATGAATCTCTTTCCAGTGGTCTGTTTCGCGTTTTCTTGGATTTCAGATGAGGCGCAGTGATACAGTTGTCTCAGGTCTAGAGACATACACATGTATTACTTGCCACAGTCATGTTGCTCAAAGTCCAGCATGCTAGGGAAATTACACTACATCCGACTCGCTGGTATTGCACTTCCTTCGATTTACGGAGCGCTCTGCCTATTGGACGCTCACCACTATTCTACCCGGAGACTCCTGACGCTGCGCTACTATTGGCTGAGGGTCGTCTGGGCAGCCAATCACAATATTCTGAGAGACAACTTTTTTGATATTTGAATAATAAATGCGCCTAACTGTTCAGTGCGTCCATGTGTCTGTACCGACGGATCAGTAGAGAGTTATCTTTCAGATTAGTGCGGAGATGTTGAGGGAGGTTCTGTTGGGGATCCTGTGCTGCGTTCATGCAGCGTCTGCTGCAGGTGAGTTTACAATCCTATCCGCATATTAATAATAATAGTCAGCACTCGCATATCGGGGGGAGGGGGAGAGACTAAAAAACACACAAACAGGTTTGGATCCCGGCTCATTTTTTGCCGGATCATGAAAAGGTGTTTCCTTTGTGGTGGTGTTTTTTTTTTAAATCGGAAGTGTTGTTGTAATTTGTGCCTTTTTGTTTAAGTATTCCGCAAAACGGTGTTTTTAGTTATTGGATCGTCTGTTAAACTGTTTATTTTGAAAAATAAAACGTCAATGCATCGGTTATCGTTGATAAATGTCTATACGATAATCTAATTCGAAATGATGGTGCCATTGGCACTACTGGCACTACTGATGTGTGTGTTTGTTGCAAGGAGAAAAAAATAAACTAACCGCGTTACCACAGTCTTCAGTTCAGGGTTAACTCGGGATGTTTATATATAAATGTTATTATACATTTTCAAAAGCAATCAGTTATGGACAACAAAGCTCAGAACTCAATGACCACAATCATCGTGCAAGTTAAGATGTTAATGTCGTTTGAAGCCATTTACACTTTAATTAAAGAGAAGTTATAATAATCAGAAGAATTACATTTAAAATGAATGAGTCTGAGAATAACAACTAGTCCCTGTTTCAGTGCCACTCTGCTGTCCCTTAGGAAAAAAAGCCCAGTTGTGTACTTGTCAAGTATATAGATTTTGGGTTCATTCTAGTTCTGATTAAGGTTTTATTAAAAAAATTTTATCTTTAAAAAAAAAAAAATCCATGAATACCATTACTAATACTTTTTGACAAGTATAATTTATATATATATATATATATATATATATATATATATATATATATTGTGATGACATGTATGTCCCGGACTATAATTTGGAGGCATTAGGACCCTGGGGTTAGGGACATATACTCCATCTTGGTAAATGTTCCTGTCTAAGGAGTCCATCTTGGTGAAGGACTCTTAAGTGCTTGATTGTTTTGGTAATTGTTTTATTGATTGTTTATTGTTTAACCCTTTGCAGTCCATTTATTAAATGTGCGTCAGGCACGTCAGGTCCAATTTACTTTCACATGCGCAGTTAATTTTAGACGCGCTGTTTAAAAGTATTTTTTTTCACAGTCAAACGGGTTTAAATGGCCCTGCATATCAACAAAGCACTCACTAGGCATCTCCAGCCCCGCCACACCCTTTCGTTTGTATCGCTTTCACAGATGCTAATAAATAATAATAATAATAATAATAATAGTGGTACATACTGATCGATCATCTCCTGATCACTCGTTTTATCACCAAACTCCTCAATAATGCGATCCAAGTCATTTTTTTATTACTATAACATCTCAAAAAAGCTCTGCAAATGTCCGTGTTCTCTGTGCGCTGATACAGTACCATTCAGCTTGTTTACTTACGACCGCCCCGTTATCTGATACCAGGGCCATGTATGACTATTCATGAGATACGCCTTTTTTTTTTTTTTCGACTTGTCTCGGCTCCTGTCGCTACCACTCGGCCATTGAATGGTTTTCTCGGCTTTTTCCGGAGAAAAAACGACTAAAAACCCATATCTTTATAATGATGTCGGACAGGGTCCGACAATGGACCTGATAGGAATAGTTGCAATGTCGATTTCATCGATTTCATGCGTGGAAGTATGCCGAAGGGAAAGCTGCCCGTTCACAATTGTTTGATCTCATCCATCTGGCCCGAAGGTGGCTTCAGCCTGAGGTAAACACTGCCGCCCGGGTGGTGGAGTTGTTAGTCCTGGACCATTTTTTAAGAGGACTGCCACCAGGCTTAAGAAAGTGGGTGGCTCAGGGCGACCCTAAATCGGCTGATGAACTTAAAGCTTTAGACGAGAGACACCTGATCGCCATGGAAATCGCCCATCTGGCTTACCATACATCATCAAAGAGTACCTGGAGACCCCCAAGCCCCAAACATCGGAGTGAAACCGGTAAGACTCTGTCTGGGGAAGGGGGTGCTGAAGAGCAGTATGACACCGTGAAGGGACCGTGGGATGGGGATAGACGGTTCTTTGAGAACCAAACTGCGAGAGGGCATAGCCCAAGAAAAGTACAGTGCTTTGATTGTAAAGGTTAGGGACATATTGCTAGATTCTGTAGACAAGGGAAAGAACCAGAAACAAGGGATTGTAACTTAGTAACCACTGTCAATAACCTGTTCACGTCTAAATCCACAAGGGGCTGAATATATAATTCCTATACAGGTAGCTGGGAAAAAGTCGGTAGCCTTTTTAGATTCTGGGTGTGGGCAAAGTTTGATTTCAGCTGACTTGTTGGGGGCTTATGAGCCAATGCAAGGGTCGAAGGTACGCATTTGTTGTATCCATGGGGATGTAAAAGCTTACCCCGCCACTTTGGTAGAGGTGGAAATTGGTTCTCAGCTAGTTAAAATAAAAATGGACGTGCTTCCTAGGTTGCCATTTCCGGTCATTATGAGGCGGGATTGTAAGGATTTTAATCAGTTGCTGCAAAACCAGGAGGAGCAACCAGGGCCCTCCACTGACCAAACGGTAGAACTGTTTGATCTCTTTCCTTTTGGGGAAGACCTGTTGGGACAGCCTGGGAAAACTAGACGCACCCGTAGCCAGAAAAGGAGGTCCCAGGCTAAACCCCAAAGGCTATGTCCTATGTCACTATGTCCCCTTATATACCGTCAACCATGACCCCTTGGTTAACGAGCGCATCTGCTCCTCCAATCCGTGGATGCCACATCGTTTCCCTTCCGGGTCAATGATTTAGTGTACCATAGCTCTGCCCCCTTTCTAGAGGGCCGAACACGGAACTGCACGTAAATATTATATTTCATAACTCATTTTTAATATTATTGCAAAAGCAAAAGAGAAAAAAGCTGACTCGATATCAAAATCGTTGTTTTCCTACCGTCAAACAGCGAAGGAATTTTTCGAATCCGTCATTTCACCGCTGAGATATCCCATTCACAATGTGTCTAGTAACCCATGCTTCAAAACAAAAGCAATCGACTAGCTTGCATTTTGCTGCTCTGGTCTTACAACCTTGATGACGGTGAAATCTCCCTGATCACATTGAAGGGGAGGTCACAAGCTTTCCATTCATACCTTTACTTTGTTTGTAACCCAATCCATCACAGAGTAATCGATGTGCAAACAAACACGCCCACCTCTTGAATGAGATAAGGGGGAAAAAAAAGCCTTTCAAAGGCAAATGCATGTGGCAATGGCTAGCCTGTGAGGTGCCAGAAGATAACATCCTTTTTAGAACTTAGTATATCAATTGACATAAAGATTTACACAATGTTTATTTTTGGAGAGGTTTGGGGACCCTTGGGCTTAGCTTTGTAAAAACTCATGTAGAATTTGATCCCTTTGTTCAAACAGTTCCAAATTTTTACCCAGTATATTAGACATGTTGGTGAAGCATTGGAAAAAAATCTGGCTCTTTTCATATGCTACAAGTTGAAAAACTGACTATAGAACATAAAAAAATGAAAAGCGTTTGTTGTTTTTTTATGTATTTTTTCTGGATATCTCCTTCCAGTGTGGTACTGAGTAAGACTTTTATCACACCTGAGGTTTTAGTCTTGATGCCCAAAGGGTTACCTTGAATTCAAGCCCTGAACCATGCCTGTGCTGTCTATACTTTCGAAGATATTGTGATTTATTTAAGGGCACAGCCCCCCAGGCGGAAATTGTCTGTGAGGGGCTGGGGTTTTGACAGGTTAACGAGCGCATCCGCTCCTCCAATCCACGGCTGCCACATCGCTTCCCTTCTGGGTCGATGACTTGGTGAACCGTAGCTCCGTCCCTTTTCTAGATGGCTGACTTCCACCTAACCCTGGGAGTGAATTGTCTGGCCATCCAGTCCAGGGCACTCTGTTCCATTTACATAGTGCCCTCGCAGGTCAGGAGGGAGATTTATCACCAAGAATCATTTTGCCTCTGTCTC
Source organism: Acipenser ruthenus (assembly GCF_902713425.1). NCBI lineage: Eukaryota > Metazoa > Chordata > Actinopteri > Acipenseriformes > Acipenseridae > Acipenser > Acipenser ruthenus. The sequence continues at coordinate 8,877,737 of NC_081226.1, read as the reverse complement.
AGGCCAGTTTCAGACGGATGCTCTAGAGATGTGCTGAACTCAATTGAAGCACAACATTTTGAATAAATCCCAATTAAGTACATGAATAGAGTGCCGCCTGAAACAATTCAGTTCACCTCGACGCTCTTTTGACGCGGCACGCCTTCCTCTGCCGCTCCGAGCGGCTCTGGTGCACCTGAATTAAGCTGCACTTAATGCTAATGTACACAAATGAGATGCTAAACAGTATCGTGTATCCCACAATGCTACACTAATCACCCGCCCGCATCAATCATGGCAGAGCCCACGGAGGAGCAGCGATGCACATCTCCAATAGAGGTAGAGCCAGACAGCTCATTGCAAACTGGGTATGAATGAACATATATTGTAACAGTTTTTTAGATTGAATGTTCTTAATTTAAATTAATTTAAAAATGGGGTTCTGTGTGTCCTTTGTTACAATTTACCTTTTTCAGAGTTTGGAATCAAATCATTTATCAGAGTCATAATTTATTATTATTTTTTTTACAATAAAGGAGACATAAATAATGGTTAAATGTGATTAAAACTTGTTTCGCTGTATTTGTTTGACGAGTGAACTGCAAGGCTGAATAACGTGGTTCTATTCTGCTATAATGCACCCTGGATCGGCATAAAACAAGAGTGACAACCAGCTTGCATTCACTTTAAACACGGAAGAACCTGTAGCTGGACAAATGTAAAGAAGAGATAGTTTTGTCCAGAAGTGCATTCAATACCAATATAAATAAATAAACCACAGAGAGGCCGGTAACACCAGACACCATCTATTTTTTCCCGATTTTCTTTTATTTTTTCAGGTTTCAGTTATAATTATTATTTTTCAAGCAATCTAGGTAGAGGATTTACTTAAATGTTGAGGACGCCTTGCTTCTGTGCTTTAAAAATGCCTGTGATCAGAATGTGCCTGAATCTGGGAGCACTATGAGACACACCCTGAGGAATGAGCACAGCAGCTGGGACATGCACATTTCAACTGCAGTTCATCTGCAATATACACTTCTTAAAAGTTCACTTACAACTGTATTTTCATTAAAATGCACAGTACTTTTACATTGATGCTAATTGTATTTGCACTGAATTCAATTTCTAATTATTCCATTGCTGTTAATTGTAGTTTACCTGTTTTGAAACCTCATCTTGGATTATTTCATTGATGTTAATTGTAATATACTCTTGTTACGTGTCTGCTATTGTGAGTTCTGTATTTTAATCATGCATGTGATCTTTTAACAGAAGCTGTGTTTCATAAATAAAGTGTTATACCTTCATCTCTTGGCTGTTGCTTCTTGTCTTTGCCCAGTATAATGTTTTAATTGACCTATATAACGAACCTGTGTGTGTTGAGTGATCTGGTAAATTTAAAACTAAATTCTGAAGGTGTAATACCTTCAGAGGCGTAGTCTGGCTTCAGGGTTAATGTGTATACCTGGTTCCACCTCTCCACTTGCTACACACTAAAAAGAGAAATCGATACAGTTTCTTAATATTTATTAACACATTTGAAGTATAACCTCCCGCAACGGAAAATTGTTTGAACTTTGTATTCACAATATTCTCTTTTTGTTTTGAGTTTCAGCTTTTTAAATAAGGACTTTTTTCTGATTCATTTGTAGACATTGTTTTGAATATTGGCGTTGTGTACAGTCATTAAACTAACTGTCAGAGTAAAGTAACTCCAGAGTGTTTATGCAGGTAGCTGGCGAGAGCAGCTAACACCTGCAGAGGTCTCGGCTCTGTGACCGTTTTCAATCCAGCGTAGCTAAAAACCTACATCGGAAGAATTCAAGGTAATCTTGTTTTGTTTGCGGTTGTAATATGTACTTTTTTTTGTTTTGTTTTTTAATAAAGTCATTGAAGCAGCTGGGCACAAAGCCGACTCTTCAAACACAGATTGCTATGACATTTGTCTTCCGTTCATAGGGATTTTAGCGTTTTGCTCGTCACAGCGGGATAACTTTGTTTTGTTTTAATCTGTTTTCATAATAAATGAATCTCTTTCCAGTGGTCTGTTTCGCGTTTTCTTGGATTTCAGATGAGGCGCAGTGATACAGTTGTCTCAGGTCTAGAGACATACACATGTATTACTTGCCACAGACATGTTGCTCAAAGTCCAGCATGTTGTTGAAATTACACTACATCCGACTCGCTGGTATTGCACTTCCTTCAAGTTACGGAGCGCTCTGCCTATTGGACGCTCACCACTATTCTACCCGGAGACTCCTGACGCTGCGCTCCTATTGGCTGAGGGTCGTCAGGGCAGCCAATCACAATATTCTGAGAGACAACTTTTTTATATTTGAATAAATGCACCTAACTGTTCAGTGCGTCCATGTGTCTGTACCGACTGATCAGTAGAGAGTTATCTTTCAGATTAGTGCGGAGATGTTGGGCGGTTCTGTTGGGGATCCTGTGCGGCGTTCATACGGCGTCTGCTGCAGGTGAGTTTACAATCCTATCCGCATATTAATAATAATAGTCAGCACTCGCATATCGGGGGGGAGAGGACTCAGACACACACAAACAGGTTTGGATCCCGGCTCATTTTTTGCCGGATCATGAAAAGGTGTTTCCTTTGTGGTTGTGTTTTTTTTTTTTTTTTTTTTTTTTTTAATCGGAAGTGTTGTTGTAATTTGTGCCTTTTTGTTTAAGTATTCTGCAAAACGGTGTTTTTAATTATTGGATCGTCTGTTAAACTGTTTATTTTGAAAAATAAAACGTCAATGCATCGGTTATCGTTGATAAATGTCTATACGATAATCTGATTCGAAATGATGGTGCCAGTGGCACCACTACTATTTTTAGTTTATGGAGTGCTAAACGCTGTTTGCTGGTGTGTGTGTTTGTTGCAAGGAGAAAAAAATTAACTAACCGCGTTACCGCAGTCTTCAGTTCAGGGTTAACTCGGGATGTTTATATATATAAATGTTATTATACATTTTCAAAAGCAATCAGTTATGGACAACCTAGCTCAGAACTCAATGACCACAATCATTGTGCAAGTTAAGATGTTAATGTCGTTTGAATCCATTTACACTTTAATTAAAGAGAAGTTATAATAATCAGAAGAATTACATTTAAAATGAATGAGTCTGAGAATAACAACTAGTCCCTGTTTCAGTGCCACTCTGCTGTCCCTTAGGAAAAAAGCCCAGTTGTGTACTTGTCAAGTATATAGATTTTGGGTTCATTCTAGTTCTGATTAAGGTTTTATTAATTTTTTTTTATCTTTAAAAAAAAAAAAAAATCCATGAATACCATTACTAATACTTTTTGACAAGTATAATTTTTATATATCTATATCTATATATATATGTAACTCTCTCTCTCTCTCTCTCTCTCTCTCTCTCTCTCTCTCTCTCTCTCTCTCTCTCTCTCTCTCTCTCTCTCTCTCTCTCTCTCTCTCTCTCTCTCTCTATATATATATATATATTTTTTTTTTTTTCCTGAGCCCTTAGACCAGGGGTGGGCAATTCCGGTCCTGGAGGGCCGGTGTCCCTCCTGGCTTTTGTTCCAACTTTGCCCAAATTTACACATAAGATCTCGGAAGGCGGCCCCGACTCTACCATCAAGGGGCCGGCCGCAGCGGAGGTCGCCGAGGGGGTGTAAGAGGGGCCCCCAAAAGAGTAGCTGCCTCGGGCACCGCCTTCCTCCGGTAGCGACACGGGTCCGGAACCCTGTGTTGCCGAGGAGGGGGCGGCACTAACAGCTCCAGAGGCAGAAGCGGTCTCCGCAGACAACGCAGAGCCCATTCAGACGACCCCCGCTGAGGGGCCGGAGGGGGAGGAAGAACCACCCCTTCCAGAAAAGGAGCTGCCTCAGGAATCCCTCTCTTGCGGCAACGGGGGTTCCGGCCCTCGTGCTGCCGCGGAGGGGGATGCGGAAACATCTCCTAAGGCAGACATCTCCGCGGAGCCCATGAGTACAACGGCCGCCAGAGCGCAGAAGTGAGGGGAAGAACCGGAGAGGGCAGAAGGTGGTGCCCTCGAGGTAGATCCCCTCCCTGACACGCAAAGGGGCCAGGAAACCGGTCCCTGACCCACCACCGAGGGGCCGGTTTCTGTCACGGTCACCGAGGGGGCGCAGGAGCTGCCGTCACCGCGGAGCCCGGGACCGCCTCGGGCGATGGTTTTCTCCTGACGGCCGCGTAAGGGCCGAAGCGCTCGTCGCCACCGGAAAGGGAAGCCTGAGGCGGTCCTGGGCTCTGCGGTAATGGCGGAGTCCAGTCTGGTGACCGCCACAGAGGGAGGGGAAGGACCCGAGAGGGTGGATCCCTTTCCTCTGAGGGCCAAGGACGGGCCTGAGACCGTGCCTTGGCCCTTGAAAGAGGGACTCGGATCGGGGACGAGACCATCCGGCTCGGCGGCGTATGCCAAGCGCCCGTCTGCGCCCCTTAAATCCAGGGTGCAGACGGTCCCTGCGAGGGTCCCTCCGCCGGTCTCTCCCGCCACGTCCCCTGGGGGTGGGGCGCGCGGAGAGACGGTGAAATTAAAAATAAAACGCAACGCACTCACTCACCAACGTGAGTGCGTTGTGCTTCTCCATCGCGAGGAGAGGGAGGAGGTCTCAGAATCCACGTGCAGCGTGGGATCGGAGAGTCTGTCTGCCCCTTCTCCGGACATCCCTGCGGCAGAGCTCCTGGAGTTCTTAGCGGCCACCATCCACCGCAGGGACAAGGTACAGCTGGCCCTGGACAAATGCGGGGGTTTCCAGAGGATCTTAAACTCTGTGAGATCCTAACTCAGGGCCAGCCACGCCAGAAAAACTTTGGGCTACTGGTAGGTCCCTGGCGGGTGGAGTCCCTCCCTGTCGCGCTCCAACAGTTTCAGTGGAGCGCGGACAGTTTCAAATACCTGGGAGTCCACCTGAGCCCTGCGGAGACCTCCGTCGCAGCCAGCTAGGTGGAGTTGGAGGACAAAGTGGCTGCGAGGCTGAGGTCGTGGTCGGGTCTGCTGAAACTGCTTTCCTTCAGGGGCAGGGCTCTGGTGATCAACCAGCTGGTGGCGTCGATGCTCTGGCATCGACTCACCGCCCAGAGCCCGCCCCCTGAGTTTATGGGAAGCCTCATCCACAGTAATTTAGAAAACTTGTCCAGATTGTGGCGGAGGGGTAATAGAATAATTGCCAGCTAGTTAAACTCCTCGGCCACGACATATAAACCTGCAGCTCTCTGCACTCGAGGTGGGTGTTCGGAGGAGGAACTGGAGAGCGAGAGGAGAGAATACAAAACTTAAAAGAAAAAACGTAAGGATCAGGGAAGGCAGTTGCTCAGCCTGACCTTAGTGTTCGAGATTTGTTTTGTTTAATTGTTTGTTTTCGCTCTGTGAGCAAGTGTTTTGTGTTTAAATATTTCATTTATTTTTGTTATTAAAAAATAAACGTACTGTCACAGGGTCCTATAACTGAATGCTCTACCACTGGGTTGTTTTTTTGTAATTTGTGGGACAGTAAGCAACCTGGCATTCTGTGATCTGAGTGGGCGTCTAGGAATATATGGTATTAAACGATCATTTAAAAATGATGGTGCAAAGCCATTTAATGCCTTATAAGTTAAAAGCAACACCTTAAAATCTATCCTGAATCAGACCGGAAGTCAGTGCAGAGATGCTAGCACAGCAGTAATGTGATCTCGTCTCTTAGTCCCAGTTAAAATTCTAGCTGCAGCATTTGATATAAGTTGCAGTCAAGATATAACTAAGTATCTAAGTATCTGAGTGAGAAAGAGTACTTCTCAATTTGGCAATATTTCTTAGATGATAAAAAGAAACTTTAGTAATATTCCTGATGTGTGTCTGTGTCAAAGTGGTTAGCAGTGTGCAGGAGCAGGTGCAGGTGATCAATAATCAGACAGACAATGATAATCCAGGTGCAATGGTGTTTTTTTTAATCCAATTGCCTGATGAAAAACAGCAGTAAAGAATAAACAATGATAATGATAAGCAATACAGCGGCGTGTATTGCTTTATTATAATCCACAGGTTTGGTCACAAAATAATAACAGTCCCTTTTTAAACACCCACACGAAACACAAACACAAGCCCACAGTGAGTGCTAAAGTGCTCGCGGTGTAAATGCATTTATTCATGAAACAAAGTGCAGTGATGTCGGGTAAGTGCTGGCCTTTGGCGACAGCTCCAGATCGTGTTCAGTCGTCTAATAATAACAAACAGTAATTCTTTAGACACGACAGAACAAAACAAACAAAACACTCATGATTACAATACACGGTCTCCTTCCGGTTCAGCTCTAACCATGCAAAGGAACAGATCGCTTGGCCACATCCCCTTTTATACCGTCAGTCACACCCCCTTTGGTAGCAAGTACAATCTCTTTTCCTCCAATCCGCGGGCCAATGACTTGCAGTATTGTGGCTCCGCCCCCTTTCTAAGATGACTGACTTCCAACCCTGGAATGAATTGTCTGGCCATCCAGTCCAGGGAGCTCACACCGCCACACTCCGTCCAAAGACCTTGCTACCCCTTCCCCCCAGTCCCTTCGCCCTCCCTGGGGCCAGACGAGGGGGTGATGCCGGTGTAGCGCAGTTTCCAGGCAGCTTAGCGGGCGTTGGTTCCGCTGCCTGGTACTGCTCTGTCAGTTGGATCGCCAACTCTAGGGTGGCGGGTGCCTGCCGTTGCACCCACACCCGCGGTCCCGGAGGCAAGCACTGCAGGAAACGCTCGACCACCACTACCTCCACCAGCCTGGCAGTGGTGGTGGCTCCCGGGTTCAACCATCCCCGTGCGTAATCCTGCAAACAGTGCGCGATGGCCCTGGGGTGTTCCTCCGCCGAGAAGTTCTCCTCCCTGAACCTGCGGCGTTAGTCCTCCGGAGTCGCACCCACGCGGTTGAGGACGGCAGCTTTCAGTGTGGGGTACTCCATCATTGCCGCCGGATCCAGGGTCCTCGCCGCTGCCTGCGCCTCCCCCATCAACTGGGGCAGGAGGTAGTTAGCCCAATGCTCGCGGGCCCACCCGGCAGAGATCGCCATCGCCTCAAATACCTCCAGGTATGCTTTTGGCCGATCCTCTGCCGTCATCTTCGTGGGCTGCTGTAGCCATAGGTCTGGCCCCGCAGCTCTTGCACTCCCCTGCACCACCGCAGTAAGGGTTTTCCTGCAGGAGATCCAGGTGGTGAACTGCTGGGGATCCATTCTGCTCCATGGTTTTGCACTGCTTTGTGTGGGCAGTGCCAGTGAATCCCACTCTGACACCACGTGTGGAAGTGTATTCACGGTTTAACATTAAACCGACTGGTATCACGTAAACAGAAAGGAACCTGTTAAACGTGTTCATCATATGAAGACATTTCGTGCCTTGTCTGTGCAGTGTTTCAATACCAATCAATAATAATGAGATCGCATCCTGCAATGAAGACATTTTATTATTTGTTTATTTAGCAGACGCCTTTATCCAAGGCGACTTACAGAGACTAGGGTGTGTGAACTATGCATCAGACTTTCTCAGTGTCACACAATGAGTCAGTGGTGAGGTGGGGTTTGAACTGGGGACCTGCTGGTTACGGGCCCTTTTCTTTAACCACTGGACCACACAGCCTCCTAACAGGTTCCTTTCCTGTTAGCTTACAGCACGTTAAAGGTGGATTTGGAAATACAACTATTCAGAGAACCTCAAAGGATTTGCCTGCCTGGATTACTATTTACCAGAATTAATAACTACTTCAGAAGGACATTCCTTCTTCTATCAGGGCAGCTTCTAAACAAAACTCAGAAAAGCTGATTATCAGTGAAAAGGTGGGGAGGCTTCTGGGTGATGCAGTGGCTTCAGTTATTGCACACAGCAATAAAATAGAATCTCGGAAGTTGATATTATTCTATTGCTACTGTGTAATGTAAGAACTATACTTGTTGTGTAGAAATGAAATTATAAAGACAATAAGATCATTTATTCACACAAAAAAGTTTTTGACAGTAAAAGCTTCCACTTTGAATATCACCATCGGTGGAAATAATAATGAAAAAAAAACCCTTTAGCAGAACTGTAGCATGTCTGCCTTCAGTGCAGAGGGAGTTTCCAATCCGATCGAAAACCACGGAAGTTGGAAGTTATTCACAATATTTCTATACTGTTCCAGTTTTAGGACTTAAAAATCTCGTCTCCTTAAGTATTGTCAAAAGCACATTATGATTGAGAAAAACATCAACATGGTAAATAAACAAAGCCGGACCAGTAGACAAGGGAACTGCAACATTTCAAACTGAAGTGAAGACACCGACTCACTCGGACTCAGTGTCTGCCTTAAACAGGATACATGCAGCAATGTTAAAAGAGAAGACAGTCAACTGTCATTAATACAAACTTCAACAATCAATACAAACTTCAACTCTCATCAATATAAACTTCAACTCTCATCAATACAAACTTCAACAATCAATACAAGCTTCAACTCTCATCAATACAAACTTCAACTCTCATCAATACAAACTCCAACTCACATCAATACAAAACAAGGGACCAGCAAAACAAATGTGTCTCATCTGTAATTCTGATTATCAAGGGTCTAAGCCAAATGCATAATGTTTTACTGAAGTTACAGTAAGGCTGAAATCAAATTACAATTGCAGTACAATGAAAAGTATTATAAATGTAAAAGTACTGTGCATTTTAATGAAAATACGCTTGTGAGTATACTTTGCAAATGAACTGCAGTTGAAATGTGCATGTCCCAGCTGCTGTGCTCATTCCTCAGGGTGTGTCTCATAGTGATTCCAGATTCAGACTGCAGTATATTACTGATCCTGGTTTTTCAGAATGGTTGAGAAAGTGTTTGCAGGAATGTTGAAATCTGCAGCAACATCTTTCTTTGTCTGGGACAGTGGTGCAATATTTATTGAGTGATTTACAATAAGAGACTGCTAAACCTGTCTGGGACCATGCAGAACATTCGTAGTATGATGAAATTAATTCAATACAAGTTTGTTTCAATGAGAATTGACTCTACTTTAAAAAACATTCAACTAGAATGCTTTACTAATGTCTTGATAATGAATTAATAAATTACACTAGTGAGTGTTAGTGTTTCTACAATAGCCCTGCATGGATAGGACAGCTCCTTGTTAAACGGGTCGTCTTGCTGTATCCCATTATAATATCATGTTGTAGAAATGCATGTTCTTGTTCCTCTCATTGTATCATTTGTGTTGTTTGCTGATTCACACAGTTGATTTTGAGGCAGGTTCCTTGTCTACTGGCTTGCACAGTTGCAATGTGTGGAATCAAATCAAACTATAAAGCAGTATTGCGTATGAAGGATTGTAAAAGATGAAATCTCTGCAGAGTCGCTGATTCTCTCTGCAGTGGAGTCACACTCCTGGAATGAGACAGAAAAGGGGCGTTAACAAAGAGGACCAGTGAGGTCATCAGTGAGGTCATCACAGTCACAATGTAGCTCAGGAACAAAACCAAACAACACCACTGATATAACCCTAAACTGTCCTCAATATTCCCCTTCAATCTCTGCATGTTTACGAGTGATTGTGAATAAGACTGCACAGCCTCTCAGAGTTCAGGACTGACTCTTACCTGAAATAAACAACAACATGACCAGAGAGACACAGCATGGAGCAGAGACACAGCACTGCAGACACACTGACACTGCAGACACACAGAGGGATGCTGTGGAGCAGAGACACAGCACTGGAGACACACAGAGGGACGCTGTGGAGCAGAGACACAGCACTGGAGACTCACTGACACTGCAGACACACAGAGGGATGGTTTGTTTCCAGTTAAACAGTCTAACTTCACAAGACACACTGTTTGTAGGATCTGAATGGCAGAATTAGAGGAATAAGCAGCCACTACCCCAGGAGCCTCCTATTGACAATTCAATCAAACACATAAGATGCTGTTTAAAATGCACAATGTGGAAAAGCACTCAATCCAGTACTTACTTGGAGCTGTGGCAGAGGATTCCGACATACAAACAGACTTTGATATTTGTGCAATAATGTGAAAAGACGAAGCTTTATTGTCAGAAATCTCACACTGATCTACAGTAAAGCGAATGTAACCTGTGATCGGATTTAGATACGTATCATTATGAGGAAATGCTTGTTTTTCTCCAGCCTAGCTCTGTGCTCAAGTGTAAACGTGTGGCTCAAATGATAACAATCTTCTAATCTGATCGACTCTCTGAGCCCGTTCAGGTCTGAGTTGTAAACGCACTGAGTGTGTGTGTCTGCTGAGCACTGCAGTTCACTGCCCCCCCCTCTCCTTCAGTAACTTCACTGAATTGAATCAACTGAATTGACAGCTACTTGATTTCTTGATTTTGCTCAATAACAGTTCAACTAGATTCAGCCTCCCTCCCTTCCACACACAGTCCAGCTCCCTCTCCACTCACTCCATCTCTCTCATTCCTCCCTCTCCACTCCATCTCTCTCATTCCTCCCTCTCCACTCACTCCATCTCTCTCATTCCTCCCTTTACACTCACTCCATCTCCCTCATTCCTCCCTCTCCACTCACTCCATCTCTCTCATTCCTCCCTCTCCACTCACTTCATCTCTCTCATTCCTCCCTCTCCACTCACTCCATCTCTCATTCCTCCCCTCCCCTCCTCACCCTTCCTCTCAACAGTATCATTCTATCTCTCTCATGCCTCCTCCCCTCCTCACCCTCCCTCTCAGCACAGTACCATTACATCTCTGTCATTCCTCTCTCTCCTCCTTACTCCCTCTCTCTGTTACACCACTATGTCTGTGGTCCACCTGGCAGGATTAGCTATGTCTCCCCTGCTCCTCAGAGCTCACTGTCAGGATCCCTCCCTCTCCCCCATCTCTAACTCATCATCACCCTCATTATCCTCGCTGTTGCTTCTCATGTTGGGATCCCAGATGTAGTTCTGTTTCTCAGTGAAGCTGACGTGGTCCACCTGGCAGGAGTAGATGTGTCTTCTCTGCTCCTCAGGGCTCACTGTCAGGATCTTTCTCAGCTGGTAGGTCCCGTCCTGGTTGGGCAGCACCTCCCCACTCTGCACCCCCTCCTCCAGATGATCCCGTCCGTCTCTGACCCAGGACACCTCCACAGCGCGGGGGAAGAACCCTGTCACATGACACAGGACCTCCGTGTCTGCAGATCCACGAGCTTTCATCTGGAGCAGAGTCACTGCAGGGGGAACTGCAGGGAGAGAGTGTCTGTATCAGGGAGAGCAGAGACACTGCAGAGAGAGTGTCTATATCAGGGAGAGAGTGTCTATATCAGGGAGACAGTGTCTATATCAGGGAGACAGTGTCTATATCAGGCACAGCAGTCACAGCACACACTGCTCCTCTGAAGGTCCTGTGCAGTACCTTGCTTGCACTGCAATACAATCAGACAGCACTGGTGGCTCTCCCCTATAATTGTTGTAATTGATTTCTTTACAGATTTCTTTACAGTATGATTGTTTGGGACAATGATTTCTCTTGTGAATGAGTTGCAATAACTTGAGAGTTTATCCTGCTGTGAAACTTGAAATAATAAGTAAATAACATTTCTAGTGTGGGAGTGTGTGTGTGTGTGTGTGTGTGTGTGTCAGTGTGTGCGTGTGCGTGTGTGTGTGTTCCTCTCAGCCTCGTCTCAACAGCAGTGCACGCTGCAGCAGTGTGTGTGACTGTACCTCTCCTCTCCAGAGTCTCCCTCCCGTACTGGACGTACTTCTGCAGCCACTCGATACACGTCCCCTCCAGATAGCCCTTCCAGTACTGATTCCCGGCTCTGTTAGCATCCCACTTGTGTTTAGTGATGACAGCCTGCATCACAGGGGCGGTCCAGGTCAGGGTGTCCTTATCGAAGCTGAGGAAATCCTTCCCATCGAATCCGTACTGATTAAACCCCCGCTTGGTCCCGTCATCATCCAGCTCACAGCCGTACATCCTCTGGAGAGTGTGAACTCCTGGAGAAGACAACAGACACGAGAGAGGTATATTAAATACAATATACCTACATAAAAATAAAATCAGTGTCTATATAAGTAGAAAAAAAGGAAAATTAATCTAAATATGTATTTATTTATTGTGGTTTTCACAACATCAGGTTCAAGTTTTAATCCTGTAAATTGGTAAGCTTCACTATAATCAAACAATTTAGTTTTACATAACATTCAATGGATTTTCTAAAGGACAGCAAACAAAAACTGAAGGTTTACATAACTTTAAAAATAACGTTTCAATTTCAAAAAGACTCTCTCTGTGTGCATCTGTTGCTGCTGCTGTGGTTCAGTTTGCAGTTATTTTGCGTTTTTCCATATTATTCTGATACAGCATGCTGTACATTGAGAGGGTTGATGCTTCATAAAGTACATTTTTTATGCAGAAAACGATCTTTCTGCATCAACACTTTGATATTTTGCTCATTTTTTAAATGTTTGCAGTGTAGCAAAGTACTGAGTAGTGTGAACAGCAACAAAATACGGCAAACCCTACCTAGAGATACAAAACAGAGCAACATATCTGTTAGTGCAGAACCCCAGCACTCGGCTGGTGGTAATTCCACTGCAGAACGCAATTCCACTGCTTCTCTACAGACGGTAATGTAAGCCTCTCACTGAGAAAAGCACAACAGGACGTAACTAACCACAGGGTGTCAGCTCTTTCACAGACACACACTGACCTGTTAGAGAGCTTGGAACAAAACTCGGGCATAGAGAAAGTGCTGCTTTACCCAGAGTTTCAGAATCAGTTGCAAGATCAGCTTTATCAAGCCACTCTACTCACCGCAGAGCAGAGCAAACACCTAACACAGTTGTTTGAAGAGTTTAGTACTATATTTGCCAGGGATTCGTATGACTGGTGAAACTACGGTACATCAGGTCAGAACACCTACTAAGTGCTAAGCCAGTGTTTGTTAGACAGTATAACCTACCAACTGCTTTTTATGAATCCATACAGGAAACCCTGGATGCTTTGTTAGAGCATGGAATTATTAGACAGTGTAACTCAACATATAATTCTCCTATCTGGCCAGTCTTGAAGTGGTAAGTGGAGCATAGCTGTAGATTATCAAGTACTGAATTGACAGGTACCATTGTCTAGATGGCCTATGACTAAGGCTACGATTCTGGCACGGTGACCCCACAGATGTTATGAAGAGAATGTTTGTGAAGGTTTACCTAGAGTCTGTGTAGATGGGTGCTCATAACATCACCAACAAGAAATACATGCAGGTGTGGGATTGGTTTGGGAAAATGATTCTCCTATTCGAACCATGCAAGTTTAAGTCAGGACCAAAGACAAGCCAGTATGCAGAACTAGCAGGACTTCTGATTGCACTTCAAACACCCCATAGAGAGCCATGTTACTGTAGTGAAAAAATTAAGCTGACAAATGGTTTTTGATTCAAAAAAACTTTATATACAAGAAAGGTGTACCTCCAGTGCAATCATATAAGCACGAGATTTAAACTGACTTTGGACCAGGCCTCAGTACAGCTCAGCGCATGATATGTTTGTATCAGAAAGCACGGATATCCATGGAGTCAATTCGAAAGAGATGAAAAGACTGACAAAACTTTACAATGTTTGATATTTATACCATTGTAAACAATTGTTGACTCCCCTTCAACCCGACTGGTTTCTATCCAGTAAATGAGGTCATCGTTCTCTCATCACACATGGCTAGCCGACCACACACTTCCTCTTTTGAGCTCAGACACCTATCTGTGACTGAGTCGTGTTAGGCTATAAAAAACTGCACGTAGCTGGTTTTGCTGATGGGAAATGAAAAAACTCGAAACTTACACAATACTGTATAGAAACAATATAAAAGCATATTAAAGCAACTGAACTGGTAAACACATTAAAACGACTATAAAAAAGAGCTTCATACGGTATAAGTTACTGTCACTCGAGTGATTTACAGGTTACAGGCCTGACACTTGGACTGAGAGATAACTTTGTTTTGCAAAAGTCTGAAGCCGGGTTACAGTCAGTGGTGCACTCGAGAAGGAACGTGCCCGAACTCTGTTCCAGGACTTTTTGGTTTAGGCACAACCTTGACTTAAGAATTAACTTAAGAATCTTTACTGATTTATTATGAAAATGCTTATAGGTGCCCGACCGCTCTAATTTCAGTGCCTGGGCACCAATGAAGCATATATTTTCCGCGTGGAAGTCAAGCAGTCTTTCTGCGCCTTGCCACTAGGAACAAACCAATCCTTGTCCAGTTCCCTACATATCAGTTTTCATGGTACAGTCCGAATCAGCGTCTCTTATAACCAACGCATATTTTAAATGTTAGCAGAGTCTCAGAGTCCACACATTTTCCACCCAGTTGTCTGATTCAGCCAGTCATCCTTGTGATGCAATTAAGAGAACATTAGGAACTTCTATTACAAACTACAGAACTGCTGTAAGTTTTTTTTTTTTTTTAGTAAAAATGCTGACGAAGAAGACAGCAAAAGTGCATCCCATGACTGTGGACATAATCACAGGTTTAAAGCTGCTTTGTATATCAGTCAGTGCAGAGACCTGGAGATTGGAGTGAACGACTGTCCTTGCAGCTGGCTTACTATGGCACTTTGTGCCCGGGGGGGGGGGGGGGGGGGTGACGCTGTTTTCTTTATCTGATGAGATCAAATGCGGTAGGTCTGGGGGGGGGAATATATTCAGAATGTAGTGTAACATTAAATTGTGCAGAACTGTCGGCAGATAGTGTTTAAAAATACATTTAAAATCAATTCTAATTGTAGTGATACAGTTCTTAAATTGGTGCCGTAATTTCATTTGAGGCAGAGCTCCAGAAAAAAGACAGGGGGAGGATGTGATCTACTATACAGGGCATCACTGTGATTGAAGACAGGGAGGATGTGATCTATTATACAGGGCATCACTGTGATTGAAGACAGGGAGGATGTGATCTACTATACAGGGCATCGCTGTGATTGAAGACAGGGAGGATGTGATCTACTATACAGGGCATCACTGTGATTGAAGACAGGGAGGATGTGATGTACTATACAGAGCATCACTGTGATTGAAGACAGGGAGGATGTGATCTACTATACAGGGCATTGCTGTGATTGAAGACAGGGAGGATGTGATCTGCTATACAGGGCATCACTGTGATTGAAGACAGGGAGGATGTGATATCCCGGGAATGCTGGCAGTGAACGTGTCCTTGCTGGAATAAGAGCAGTGTGAGCTCTGAAAGCACAGGGCTAGTGAGACTGGTTTGAGTTTCTATTGAGCATGTTTGCAATTAGCTGTGTGCTGTTTCTTGCTCTGACCCCCTGGTGGACGAGAGCGGTACTGCACCTCAACAGCACCCTCCTGGTGAGAGAAACAACAAACACTGGGCTTGTTTTCATAAAGCTTTCATTCATTAATGAAAGAGAGTCAGTTCTGATGTATTAAATCAAGTTTAAAATGTGTGACACTTCAAAACCACATTCATGTCACTGTATTTGGAGATGTGTTGGCTTTTTTAACTGGTAATAACAGCAGATTGTTAAAATTGTGGGCCTCAGTTCTAATCTGTGTGTAAATACAATATCATTCATTTAAGAGGTAAATGAGAGTTGGAAGTGACTGAATATCTTGAAGTGAGGTGTGTGTGTGTGTGTGTGTGTGTGTGCATGCGTGCATGTGTGTGTGTGTGTGTGTGTGTGTGTGTGTGTGTGTGTGTGTGTGTGTGTCTGTGTGTGCATGTGTGTGTGTGTGTGTGTCTCTGTACTCACCCCCAGTCTGGTTGAAGCGCTGCATTGCGATTCTAATATTCAATTTGAAACTCTGCTGTGTCCCAACAGCTCCCTGAGTCTCTCTCTCCCAGTACTCCGGACCCTCAGATCTCTCCATCCAGTCCTGTTTGGGGACCATCTTCTTCATGACACTGTCGTAGTAATCAATCTGCTCATCATCCAGCATCCCCATCGTCACAAACTCAGGGAGCCCCGTCCCCTCTGAGAACCCCATGAAGAAATACCGCAGGGAGTGGGTTCCTGGGACAGGGAAGGACACACTGGTTAGTCTAACTGACACAAGCAGCTCTCTGTGTCTCCGGAGGGATACCTGGATAACAAGTACAACTTTGAGGTGTCGAGGATAATAAGAGGGACTGTCAAACACTCAAACTGCTTAATCCTGAGTGATTCTTCCAGTCACTTAAACACAACACTAGAGGATAATAAAAGGGACTGTCAAACACTCAAACTGCTTAATCCTGAGTGATTCTTCCAGTCACTTAAACACAACACTAGAGGATAACTGTATAACTGTATAAATGGGTAATTGTATGTAAAAAATAATGTGATATCTTGTAACAATTGTAAGTCGCCCTGGATAAGGGTGTCTGCTAAGAAATACATAATTAAAATGAATTAATTATAGCAGTGCACCTATGTGTTAATGATCTGCTGAGTTCAGCGGGTTGGGTTAGGGTCAGGGCGGGTTGATGTCAGAGAGGTGCAGAGCTCAGCACGTGAATGGTTGGAGTCCTGGATGAATTCCCAGAGGACAGTTTCTAATGAATATTCCTTTGCACTGCATCCCCGCCTCTGTGTGTAGAATTCCTGCATCACACGCTTCAATGGACGGGCAGCTTCATATTGAGCTTGGAAATATTTATTTTGAAAAAACAGATTTATTTGACCAGATTTATTTTTCGATGTATTTCGCATGTATCTGTCAGCTAAATGTTGATGTCAAGTGTAAAAAGATTTAAAGACTGAAGTATTCTTTCCAGATTTAATTATCATATTGATTTGAAATATTGAGTTTGTGACGAACGTGTTCAACATTTATACATTTATAAACTTTTAAGAAGGTTTTTTTTTTACATTTATGTATTAAGATAAATCTGGAAAAAATGTGTAAAAAAAACACCTAATTAAATCTTTGTTCATTTTATTGATGTATTTATTGATGTATTTATTTAGTTTTACTCTTAGCGCACCACAGTGCAGCTGTCCGGCGGCCTGTGCTGTTCACTGATTGACTGAGAATCCAGCAGAAACACGGGATCTGGTGCTAGCGGACACTGTAGTGTGTGTATATATATATATATATATATATATATATATATATATATATATATATATATATATATATATATATATACTGTAGAGCCTTTCAAAGAAAACCCATTTAAACTAACGTTATAAAACGAGACCAGAAAAGCTTGAGAAATTCTTCTAGTCGAAACATCTCTCATTACACTGATTACGTTTCTTTTAGTAGGTCTAAATGCAGCTGTAAAATAAAAACGCATTCTAAACAATCCAGTCACATGACTGTTCGTGCATTCTAAATGATCTCAGCAATGACGTACTTACAATTCGACCTGATTTGTTTTCAGAAGTGAATTTAAAGTCAACAGAATATAAACATTCGGTGTAATCTCCTCCATATTAGTATAATATGACAGTAGAATGACACCGATCCACACTGTCCAGTCAATTCACATCCCAATCCATTACACTAATAATAAACTAACGGTATCTTATATAACACCTGGATGTTGGTTACTTCTTCCCGGTTCCTTATTCGCGGTGTAGTTGACAAAGCAGCGTGTCCTTTTTCTGTGTGTTGTAACTCACTTACACATCTCACTCAATTAATATATCGCCACCATTTAAAATACATCCGCTTCCTCTTTCAATATATATATATATATATATATATCTGTATCAGCAGCATAGCGGTACCTCATATATTACCCGCCTGTTTCGCCCCATTTACCCCCTTAGAGGCTTTGCTCACTAAATATCGAGGTATCCCCATATAGGTTATCATCCCCTCTTTGCAAAAACACTAAAGATTTAATGAGCAAGCCGTACCCCACGATCAGCAGCACCCCAAAGTGTAACCTATCAAAATGCCGACAATGTTTTCGTTTTTCTTGAAAGAGGAAGCGATCTAAACGGTATCAATATAGTATTTGAGCAAGATGTGTAAATGAGATAAAACACAGAAAAAGGACACGCGGGAAGTAACTTCCAGGTGGTATCACATATATTTTACTTTTTTAACGACTTGTTTATAGAATTTAATACATTTATTTTAATTTAAAAAAAAAACATAACATCAATACTTTGTTTTTTATTATAAGCAATTGAAGTGTTCCCTGTGAAGTGTCTGCTTTATTATTATTATTATTATTATTATTATTATTATTATTATTATTATAATAATAATAATAATAATAATAATAATAATAATAATAATAATAATATGCTGATAGGATTGTTAACTCACCTGCAGCAGACTCCGCATGCACACAGCACAGGATCGCCAGCACAACCGCCCTCAACATCTCCACACTCTCCACAAATCAAAACAATAAAGAATAAACTCGATTTCCGAGGCTAATAACTAGATATTTCAGAACAATCTGTAAGCGAGCTCTCTTAAGAGTCTCAGTACAGTCACGGACACGCACTGCACTGAACAGTTCTGCGCACTTCTGTCCAGTTATAAAAAGGTTGAATCACCCAGAATATTGTGATTGGCTGCCCTGACGGCTCTCAGCCAATAGAACGCGCAGCATCGGGAGGCTCCGGGTAAAATACAAGAGCCCGTTTCATAAAAGCGATTTGCGACGACTCCCATTCTATAGCACCTCGCAAATAATAATAAAATATCCTATTAGAAAGTACAATGGCGCTCATATCACTAGCTCGTCGCGGGTACGCAGAGGAATCAGAAGGGAAAGACTATTCAGGGTCCTTCAAACATACAGAGTCATAACGAAGATCAAAGTACATACCTGTCAACATGCGTTTTCAAAACTGAAATGTGAGGGTCCTGAACTGAAGCGAATACCTAAATAAGACCAAGGCATGCAACTATTCCACTGTATTATTGGTAGAATGATGATACGCGGCTCTTTCTAATTGATTTTAAAAAGGAAAACTATCAAACAGATAAACAACCATGAGATGCCTCGCAATCCAGTTCTCTCCTGGCCCCTGTGGTTCTTATTGTGCTGTAGTTGCAGGTGGCTGATTTGGCCGCAGCTGATACTTTGTAAACAGGTCCACTGTAGTTGATTTTGCACGACAGCATGCAAAATCAACTACATCCCGGCCATCATGCATTTAGTCTCGCTCAACCCGGGTCAAAGCCTTCAACCCACATCCTGAGGTGGGTTGCTGGGACCCGGGTTAACCCGGGTATGACCCAGGTACGTGGTGTGTGACCCGGGTACGATCCAGGTACGCAGTGGCGTGTGACCCGGGTACGACCCAGGTACGTGGTGTGTGACTCGGGTATGACCCAGGTACGTGGTGGTGTGTGACCCGGGTACGACCCAGGTACGTGGTGTGTGACCCGGGTACGATCCAGGTACGTGGTGGTGTGTGACCCGGGTACGACCCAGGTACGTGGTGGTGTGTGACCCGGGTACGACCCAGGTACGTGGTGGTGTGTGACCCGGGTACGAGCCAGGTACGTGGTGGTTTGTGACCTGGGTAGCCAGGACCCGGGTCCGGATCCGGGTAGGAGTGCCAGTGTGAAAGGAGCTTTAGACTTCCCTGCAGAATACTTTGCAATGTGTGAGTCTGGGAACATGTCTACTGCAGATTTGCTGAGCTAGTCACAACATGTGAAGGTCTCTGCATGTGTGACTGTCTTCATCACCGTGTTTACTTTGGCAACGAAGATGGTCTGAATTGCTTACTTCATATTACATAGATACATTTTGTATGCACAGAACGGTATCTCATTATTTTGTTGGCCATTTATTAAGTTTAACAAATTAAGTCGATAAGGTGTGCTTGAGTTTTGTCTGACTTTCACCTGCTTTACAACTTTGTTGAGAAAATATTTTATGGAGTATGTTAATGTGACGTGGTCTTGAAATCTAAATGCTATATTGTGAACAGGCTGGCTGTAGGGGTGATGTCAGGCAGGAAAGAAACACACAGACCGGCAGTACTGGAAGGTGAAACTGAGACGCTGCGGAGCTCAGTGCGTTTAATAAACAAACAAATAAAAGATTTAAACAAAAACAGCACATGGCACTGTGAGCCAAAATAAATAGACAAATAAAAACAGACTAACACTAAACGAAACAGACACTAACAAACGGGACGAACGCTAAACAAACAAGTATCATGATCTAATTCAGCACGTATGGCAATTGTAATTGTATTATTACTTTAAATCTTATTCCCTACTTTCTCTCCCGTTCTCTCGCCCTGAACACCCAACCCAGAGTGAGTCAAACGTGCATCTAGTTATACTGTTGTGCCGGGATTCAATTACGATTCACTTGAATCCCAGCACGTGAATTAATTTGTGCCATACCGTGCTCACATATTATTATTATTATTATTATTATTATTTATTTCTTAGCAGACGCCCTTATCCAGGGCGACTTACAATTGTTACAAGATATCACATTATACATTATTTCACATTATACACATATCACATTATTTTTTACATACAATTACCCATTTATACATTTTTTTTTTTTTTTTTTTTTTTAACTGGAGCAATCTAGGTAAAGTACCTTGCTCAAGGGTACAACAGCAGTGTCCCCCACTGGGGATTGAACCCACAACCCTCTGGTCAAGAGTCCAGAGCCCTAACCACTACTCCACACTGCTGCACATACTTTATACCTCTCCTGTTCTCTCTCTACACCCGCTCCCTGGGCCCCCTCATCGCATCCTATGGTTTCTCATACCATTTCTATGCTGATGATGCTCAGATTTTCCTCTCCTTCCCCACCTCTGACTCCACCATCTCCTCCCGTATCTCTACCTGTCTGTCTGCTATTTCCTCCTGGATGCACTTGCATCACCTCAAACTCAACCTCTCTAAATCTGACCTCCTTTTCTTTCCCTCCTCCTCCCCCTCCTCTGATCTCTCTATCTCTGTTCCTCTGGAATCTACCACACTCTCTCCCTCTTCCTCAGCTAAGAACCTTGGAGTCACCCTGGACCCCTGCCTCTCTTATTCCCAGCACATCTCCACTCTGGCACGCACTTGCCGATTCTTCCTGAGCAACATCTGAAGAATCCGACCCTTCCTCACCAACTATGCTACCCAGCTCCTGGTCCAGGCCCTGGTACTCTCCCGCCTAGACTACTGCAACTCCCTCCTGGCTGGCCTCCCTGCATCCGCCACCCGTCCGCTCCAGCTCATCCAGAACTCTGCTGCCCGCCTGGTGTTCTCTCTGCCTCGCTTCGCCCACGCTACTCCACTACTCCGCTCGCTCCACTGGCTCCCGATCACCGCTCGCATCCAGTTCAAGACTCTTGTACTAGCCTACAGATGCCTTGACCAGACTGCACCCAGCTACCTCCAGATCCTCATCTCTCCCTACACCCCCACTCGACCTCTCCGCTCTGCCTGCACTAGAAGACTAGCTCTACCTCCGCTACGCTCCCCTGCCTCCAGAGCCCGCTCCTTCTCCACCCTTGCTCCGCAGTGGTGGAATGACCTTCCTACAGATGTCAGGACTGCCCAGTCCCTGACCACATTCCGGCGCCTCCTCAAGACTCACCTCTTCAAAGAGCACCTGTAGAACTCCTCTGTTTGTATCCTGGGACACTATCACCCTTCATGTAAATGTGCTTTATTTTACTCTTATCTGCTCCCTATTTTACTGCATGTAATCCTGTACTTCAGAATACTGTAATCTGCCAAGTGTTTAACCTGTAGTACTTTGTATTTAATCACATCCTGATGTAACTATCACTACTTAATCATATCCTGATGTAACTATCACTATTATCTGCTGTATTATTGAATTGTGGTTTGTCACACTTGTACTTTGCTTGAACAAAAGTTATTGTATTTCTTGCTCTTATTGTATTACTTGTATTGTAACACTTGAAATGTATTTGCTTACGATTGTAAGTCGCCCTGGATAAGGGCGTCTGCTAAGAAATAAATAATAATAATAATAATAATCTGCAAGTGAAGTGATTGTGCAATCCCCGTGCCTAAATACAACTATATATTTTAAATCACTCGTGCTACACAGACCCATTTATATCCTGTGCACCTATACACCAACATTAACACACCACACACAACACAGAAAACACAACACACACACATGGGCCGGGCACACTGCCACATACCTCCCCCCTTGTGTGCAGCACACATGGCCTCAATGGCAACCTCCCCCCTTAAAATCTGAAAAGTCTTGCTTAAAGTCCCGGGCCAAGAACAGGGACTTCAAGGGGTTCATGGGCGGCAATGTTGCCAGTAGCCAGGCTGCCACTGGCAATGCTGTCAGTGTAAATGTTAGCCTTTAAGCGTAACTCGGGGGATGACGTAGAGGGCTCTCTCCCGCTTTGCGCTGCTTTTTTCTAATCCTATATCCTTTTCTTTAGCCAGTCTTACCTTCCCTCCGTGGCGTCCTGCCCGGGAAGCGTCAGCCGATCTCTTCCGGGTGGAAGCTGATCCCAGTTCAGCCTCATTTAGCATTTCCAGCCAATCACACAATGCAGCGCTCGTTTCGTCAATTATTAGGGCGTGGCCAGAGCTGCTCCACGTATGTTATTGGCTGCCCCTCCTGTCTATCTCTCTCTCTCTTTTCTACTTTAACCCAGCACTATTTCCGCTTCCTTGTCTGTGTTTGTTTTTTGTTGTTCGCTCCTTTCACTGCAGGCCATCTCTCTGCTCAGCACTGGCAGGATAGTATCAGCTATTTTCCTACCTGCTCATGTGATTCTTCTCATCATTCAGCTTTTGTATTTTTTCTGCAGGAGCTCCAACATTAGTCTTTCCTGCTCCATCCAGTCTCCAGCCCAGCTACAGCACCGTTCAAGCGCAGTGCCATTCTCAACTTGCTCTGCGTTTTCATCAGAAAGACTGTTCCATCATCACTGCTGCACTGCAACTCTTTCCCACCGGCGCCTCACAGACCATGGTTACCACGGCAACGCCTCATCGAGTGACAACTGGGAGTGGTAAGTTGCCATGGCGCCCAGGCAGCTTTAACAGGCAATGCGAGCCTGTGCCTCACTACTGGAATCTTCTGGCTCCTGCTGCCAACAGTGTATACTTGCAAGACGGACGTCACACGCCTCACACCCCAAGCCTGGTACCCTTATAACTCCGCCTCTAACTCCACCTCTACAGTGACGCAATTTCCAAGTCCTCACACTGATCACACCCATGTGAAGTCTTTTTTTTTTTTTTTTTTACGGAATCTACTTTTCTCTGTATTGTCAGTGTAACATGTAATAAGCCCATTTTATTTATGTTTTTCAAATAACGAATACATCGGCATTGCGTTCTAAATAAACCATTTAATCATCATTATATTTATCAAGGCAGTTAATTAATGCACTTAAGTTTCCATATAATATATAGAAAAGTAGTAAGCATTAACTATTTGCGGTATGTAATGTATGTAAAAAAAAAAAAAAGACAATATGCAAGCATTGCTGGGAATGGTCTTGA
This sequence comes from Acipenser ruthenus, assembly GCF_902713425.1. Taxonomy (NCBI): domain Eukaryota; kingdom Metazoa; phylum Chordata; class Actinopteri; order Acipenseriformes; family Acipenseridae; genus Acipenser; species Acipenser ruthenus. Next base: position 8,854,359 of record NC_081226.1, on the reverse strand, counting down.
TGTCAGCGTATTTAAAAAATATTGCTTGATACTCTCTGATTAATATCCTGCCCTCCTCTTCTTTGGAAACTGTTCAATTATCCGTTTGTTTCTATTGCAACAATAATGTTAGAACGGAACCCTATAAAAATGTACCACTGGATTTTGGAACAAGGTACGATAGTATCAGTGAAAGTACAATTGTATTGTATAATATATGTATCCTACACCATCAATGTACAATTCTCTGTGTTACAATAATGCAGTACAACCATAATAATAACAGTATAGCTACACTATAGAGCCGTGGTACATTTTTATAGGGGTGTAGCGTCACACAATCTACATTTACTTAATCGTATTAGAGTAAGAATGATGTGTGTCATTCTCATCTTATTTACAATGTAAAATTGACATGCTTACATGTCTGTATAGGTTAGCCTCGGTATACGCAATAAAATACAGGAAGCTGAAGTTCAGGTCACTCATATTATTTGCATCCCAGTTTTATTGTACTGAAGTGAAAGTGGTTGCCTATAGGTACAGTTGGTGGCTAAAAGTGGAACTGAAGACAAACCAACCCTAACCTTAACCCCAAACCCTAAATAACAAGCTGTGATGCAAATAAAAATCCAACTACAGCCTCGTATTAAAGATTCTAATCATTGAACATCTGTGATGTTTGTTGGTATTGAAATGAATTAGTAGAAAGGGAGTGGATTTTATCTGTTCCCATTAAAATTGTAAGATTTTTTGATTACATACACATAGGGTAGCAGTGTGGAGTAGTGGTTAGGGCTCTGGACTCTTGACTGGAGGGTCGTGGGTTCAATCCCAGGTGGGGGATACTGCTGCTGTACCCTTGAGCAAGGTACTTTGCCTAGATTGCTCCAGTAAAAACCCAACAGTTTAAATGGGTAATTGTATGCAAAAATAATGTGATATCTTGTAACAGTTGTAAGTCACCCTGGATAAGGGCGTCTGCCAAGAAATAAATAATAATAATAATAATAATAATAATAATAATAATAATAATAATAATAATAATAATAATAATAACAACTGGAGGTCTTTATGAAGAACTTGATTACAATCTTTGCTCTTATGATTTATCATGTATATTAGGTTATAGTTTGTGGCATGGTGGTGTGGTGGTTAGCGCTGCTGCCTCACAGCTCCAGGGTCCCAGGTTTGATTCCCATTTCAGGGGAGTTTGAATGTTCTCCCCGTGTTCGTGTTGGTTTTCACCAGGCACACTGGTTTCCTCCCCTTATCCAAATACATACTGGTCAGGTTGATTGGTCACTCTAAATTGCCCTCTGTGTGCATGCTTGTGTGAGTGTGAGAGTTGGACTGGTGTCCCATCCTGGGTGTAGTCCTGCCTTGCACCGTGTCTGTCAGGTTAAGCTCCAGCTCACCATGACCCTGTATTGGATGAAGTGGTTATTGATGATGGATGGATGGTTAATATTTGTAATAATGCATTTATTGACATCCACATGTTCTCCGATTAATAAACATTTGGACTGAACGTGTTTAATTTTCCCACACATAAATTGACAAAATATATATATATATATATATATATATATATATATATATATATATATATATATATATATATATATATATATACACACACACACACACACACACACACATATATATATATATATATATATATATATATATATATATATATATATATATATATATATATATAGGTGCACAATTCTGCTCCTCTAGAGTCGCAGTCAGTCCAGCAGGTTTTTGTGGCTGTCCGTAAATCTAATCTAATGAAGGCCTCAGGGGGATCAAAAAAATGAAAACCTTCTTGCCCAAGAGTTCTGCACCACTGACAAAGTAGATGTTAACACAGTCATTCATTCACAAAGGAGATGTTAACACAGTCATTCATTCACAAAGTAGATGTAACACAGTCATTCATTCACAAAGGAGATGTAACACAGTCATTCATTCACAAAGTAGATGTAACACAGTCATTCATTCACAAAGTAGATGCTAACACAGTCATTCATTCACAAAGGAGATGTAACACAGTCATTCATTCACAAAGGAGATGTTAACACAGTCATTCATTCACTGTTGTCTGAAGGTTTTTTTTTATTTCAAAGCACTTATTTATCTGTTTTGATTGAAGTCCTGCTTTCCTGTCAAAAGTACTATGAAAACAAACAAGGAGATCAAAATTGCAAACAAAGAACTTTATTACAAATATATAATGCAGTTTTGATATAAAAAAAATTAAAATGCAGTTATTTTTGACAGATATGTTTTTACGATATAGCAAGAAATAATGAATGTACACTTGCTTTTTGTTGTTCTTGCTAAAACCAACATTGGGGAGATTAAATCAACATTTAGACCCACCCACTAAAACCAAATTAGAAACATGTACTTAATAGCAGTTTGATTTATCATAAGTGGGCACTTTCTTCTACTAATAAAAACAACCACCATTAAATTCTGACTTTGCGATTAGCTGATGGGTCAAGTTTTAATTTAATTCCCCCATTTAATTTACACTGAATAAAGGGAGCCTGCTGTATTTGCAAGTGAGTATTCCTGAGCATTCTCTATAAACATTTAAATAAACATATGCCAACAATAAGTATTAATGACTTTATGCACAATAATTTACTTGAAATGCATATCGTTCACTAAATATGTTAAACAACCTTCAACAGTGGCGTGTTTACATGCAAATTTTAATCAAGCTACTATAGTGTATTCATGACGTGTCACGCGCAAATGACACATGATTGTGCTCGTTCCAAAAGTGCACGGCAAAAAAGTGTGTGACTCAAGTGTCATTACACTTTGGTAAAGCACGGTAAAGTGCGCGCTAATTGGCCTCATTAGTTCCATAGCAACAAACTCCACAGTCGTCCAAAATACTTAACGACAGACTTTCATGAAATAACACGATACCTCCTCCACTTCCCCTATGTAAAAGAACGCTCTTCTCTGGGATACGGTCTTTCTGTCCTCCTCTGTAGCATAAGTAAGATTTTCCTTATCCCAGTCTTACTAATACAAATCAGTTAAATATCCATCCATCCATTATTATCAATCTGCTTCTCCTGATGAGGGTCGCGGCTAAATTATATATAAATTGCATATAGAGATGTTGATTTATACCATTATTTATTCATTTCAGTGTATTATGAACGATGCATGAGAACTACTTGACGTTATGACCAGCATTATTATCATAATAATAATAATGCTACGAATAATGTAGCTTTTTCCTCGCAGGATGTTTCAAGCTTCCACCCCTTCTGACAGCACGCAACACCAGGTCCGCTGGACGGATAAGGAAACTCGTTCCTCCTCCACATTATTGCGGACCTGGGGGTCATGGATGAACTGGATCGACCTCGCCAAAGAAATGCCACCATTTTCACCAGTATTACCGGTGCTCTGGCTGAACTTGGTATAAATAGAACGCTCCTGCAGGTACGAGATAAATTCAAGAAACTGAAATATCTGTACCTGCAGGAGAGAAAACGCCTGCAGTCCTGCGGTCAAAGCTCGAGGTCCCAATTTCGGAAATGCACTGGTTAATGGGTGACCGGCCAGTGGCGGTTTCGGACCATTTGCTGAAATCCTCATCCTTCCAGACGTCCTGTGAAATACCAGCCCCATCAATACAATATGGTAACTACGCCAGCCATCATCCACTTCTCTAAACTAAAATATGCTACCGCGGTAAAGTTAGCTTGACGTTTGATATTCGTTTGATATTCGACTCAAGCTAACCCGACATTGATGAAAATGGCTGTATCTCGCCAACCCCAGAAGCTAGAGTGCTCGAACCAACTTTAAATTAAAGGAGACCAATTGTAAATTGTTTCCCTGCTTCTGTTTTCCATGTGAATCCTAAGAATAATTTGTGAAAAAAACAAATGGTTGGGGATATCAAGCCATTTTACGCATGTCGGGCTAAATATGTGCGCATATGCGATATGTTTTGTTTTTCACATATTATTATTCGGATTCAAATGTAAAACAAAAGCTGTGAAGCAATTCACAACTGTTCTTCTTTAAATTAAAGTTGGTTTGAACGTTGTAGCTGCTGTAGCTGCTGATCCAGCAGCATCGTCTGATGCGTCTGGAGTACAGAAGGATGTACGTCTGATTGCACGCACCGCTGCCAGGCAGGATCGGCAATACAGCCAGCTTCTGGAAAGGCTGGACCACGCTGATCAACAGCACCAAGAGGTGGTTGCGTTGCACGCCAAATTTCTGTGCAAAATACGATTCCTTTCCTGCAAACCCATTGCATGGGACTGAAGGAGTTCTTGCCATAGAAGACTTAATCTAGCCAGTGATTGTCTGCGTCTTCTCCATCCATCAATTTTTGTCGCAACTACGTTGTAAGTAGGCCTATGATTTTATATGCCCTTATAACTAATTCGCAAATACACACACATTATGTATTTATTATATTAACAGCATTTGTGTAAGTTTCCACATTTTCTGCATAATTAATTTTAATATTTCAACAAAGTACCTGTGTTTGAAACCAACACATCCTGAGTTGTTTTTAATATATTTGTTCCACATTAACACATATTTGTGATTATTGAACGCATAATCCTTTTGTTTAGCACATTAACAGTTACGCAGTTGGCTAAGACTATTATACAGACGTGCTCAAATTTGTTGGTACCCTTACAGCTCATTGAAATAATGCTTCATTCCTCCTGAAAAGTGATGAAATTAAAAGCTATTTTATCATGTATACTTGCATGCCTTTGGTATGTCATAGAATAAAGCAAAGAAGCTGTGAAAAGAGATGAATTATTGCTTATTCTACAAAGATATTCTAAAATGGCCTGGACACATTTGTTGGTACCCCTTAGAAAAGATAATAAATAATTGGATTATAGTGATATTTCAAACTAATTAGTTTCTTTAATTAGTATCACACATGTCTCCAATCTTGTAATCAGTCATTCAGCCTATTTAAATGGAGGAAAGCAGTCACTGTGCTGTTTGGTATCATTGTGTGCACCACACTGAACATGGACCAGAGAAAGCAAAGGAGAGAGTTGTCTGAGGAGATCAGAAAGAAAATAATAGACAAGCATGGTAAAGGTAAAGGCTACAAGACCATCTCCAAGCAGCTTGATGTTCCTGTGACAACAGTTGCAAATATTATTAAGAAGTTTAAGGTCCATGGAACTGTAGCCAACCTCCCTGGGCGCGGCCGCAAGAGGAAAATCGACCCCAGAGTGAACAGAAGGATTGTGCGAATGGTAGAAAAAGAACCAAGGATAACTGCCAAAGAGATACAAGCTGAACTCCAAGGTGAATGTACGTCAGTTTCTGATCGCACCATCCATTGCTTTTTGAGCGAAAGTGGGCTCCATGGAAGAAGACCCAGGAGGACTCCACTTTTGAAAGAAAAACATAAAAAAGCCAGACTGGAATTTGCTAAAATGCATATTGACAAGCCACAATCCTTCTGGGAGAATGTCCTTTGGACAGATGAGTCAAAACTGGAGCTTTTTGGCAAGTCACATCTGCTCTATGTTCACAGACGAAAAAATGAAGCTTTCAAAGGAAAGAACACCATACCTACAGTGAAACATGGAGGAGGCTCGGTTATGTTTTGGGGCTGCTTTGCTGCGTCTGGCACAGGGTGCCTTGAATCTGTGCAGGGCACAATGAAATCTCAAGACTATCAAGGCATTCTGGAGCGAAACGTACTGCCCAGTGTCAGAAAGCTCTGTCTCAGTCGCAGATCATGGGTCCTCCTACAGGATAATGACCCAAAACACACAGCTAAAAGCACCCAAGAATGGATAAGAACAAAACATTGGACTATTCTGAAGTGACCTTCTATGAGTCCTGATCCGAATCCTATCGAACATCTATGGAAAGAACTGAAACTTGCAGTCTGGAGAAGGCACCCATCAAACCTGAGACAGCTGGAGCAGTTTGCTCAGGAAGAGTGGGCCAAACTACCTGTTAACAGGTGCAGAAGTCTCATTGAGAGCTACAGAAAACGTTTGATTGCAGTGATTGCCTCTAAAGGTTGTGCAACAAAATATTAGGCTAGCGGTCCCATCATTTTTGTCCATGCCATTTTCATTTGTTTTATTATTTACAATATTATGTTGAATAAAAAATCAAAAGCAAAGTCTGATTTCTATTAAATATGGAATAAACAATGGTGGACGGCAATTACTTTTGTCAGTTTCAAGTTATTTCAGAGAAAATTGTGCATTCTTCGTTTTTTGTGGAGGGGTACCAACAAATTTGAGCACGTCTGTATGTCCACTCATCCTCTCAGATCCTCTCGGATACTACAAGCTTTAATACATGGTACGAGACTGGAAATCTGTTTGGTTTATGAATTAAGGAGTTCCACTATTAGGAGAATGACTGGAGTTGTGAAACCCAAACCTCTGAATGTGAGTTCACCTTTTCCATTCCAAACAGACATGATGGTAGCAAACCGCTGATCGATCTCGTATTAACTAACACAGGATGGTCAACATCTCATCTCTCTGCCTTCATTTCCAGAAACAACTCTGCAGTCGATTTCTTATATTTGTTCAGCTCCAGCTGCCATCTCAGCCCTCATCAAACTCTGCAACACAACATCTGCCGTTCAACTAAATACAGCACTCTCCAACCTTCTGCAAGCTGCTCATCACTACATGGCCACACTCTTGGCCTAAGTGAACAAATCTTACCACTGGATAGAAAACATTTACAACTTTCTGCTCTCAAAACAAATACATCCCATTCCAATTCAATGAGCAACGGATTGTAGCCTCCATCACCCATGCAAGGGATTGTCTTCACTTAGCCCCCACTACCGTTAAAGCCTACATCTCCGGAATTCAGTATTTCTGCCGCCTCATCTCCGTCCCTTCTCCAACACTCCTATCCATCCCATCAGTTTGGTTGACACTCGGAGAGATCCTCAAGAGCCCATCCCCCCCACCCCACCCCCCCCCCGCTGCTCCCTCCTGGCTCCCTATATCAATAGACATCTTTCACTCTTTAATCTCTACCCTCAGAAAAGGCTGCTCTGTCTATTCAATGACCTGACCATGGAAGTACTATGTCTAACTGCTCTTGTGAAGCACTTCCTCTGCAGGACTCCTGAAGGAACAGAGTGCACCCTGTGAACTTACCGTGACAGCATCAGTTGATTTACCGGTTGAAAAAAAAAAAAAAGCAAGAGTTACCAGGACATCAAGGGGAATGCAATGGATAGACTCGGAGCGTTAAGCCATTTCAACCATGAGGTCTTGTGAACCATTCCGTGCACCCAGATACTGGACTTTGGCCAGCTGTAGTAATTTTACTACAGAATACTACACCTTGCAGTAAAAAAAAGGTAACCATGCCCAGTGTTAAACATGGTGGAGGTTGTGTGATGGTCCACAAGTTTCACAGCCTGGTCCCAGAAGCAGACCCCAACTCGCGGCAAGTTCTCCTTTCAATCAGCTGGTGTTCCCTAAACTCCACACTCTCCAGCCTCCCCCAGTCGGCCTGCAGCTTCAGGGAGAATTGTCTTCGCCCCTTCCACTCGCTCTTCTTATTCTACTGCCTTATTCTTCCTTCACCACATTCTGTGCCCAGAATCGGATCTCTCTCACCACCTATAACCTTCAGCACCTCCTCGCCTTTATCACAGATCTCAGGCTATCCCTTAACCTGGCCCCTTCCTCCATCAGGAATTATCTCTCAGGTATCCAGCATCAGTTCCGCCTCCAGTCCCCCCCCCCCCCCCCCCCCCCGCTCCTTTCAATCCTGGAGGTCCACCTGAGAATCTCACCATCCATCAAGACAACCAATCTCAAGTCTCTCGAAATAACTTCCTCCTTTTCATCAGGACTTCAAAAACACACAGTTACATCAAGATCCAGAAGTTCCGCAATCTGGTCCCAGGAGCAGACCCCAACTCTCGTCTCGTACCACCCTTCAGCAAGACAATATTCAACTCAATAAGTGACTCTCCGGCCTCCTTCAATCAGCACGTGGATTCATGGAGAACGCTCTCGTCCCTTCTACCTGTTCCTCCTACTCGATTGCCTGGTCTTCATTTACTCACGTTTGCAAGCAAAATCGGATCTCTCATACCTCTTACAACCTACAGCCCCTCCTCGCCTTCATCATTCACCTCAGGCTGTCTCTACATTTAGCCCCCTCCTCTATTTAGGTGCTACCCAGCGGGCATTCAGTATCAATTTCGCCTTCAATCTATCTCCTCTCCTCCTCTCTCGTCCGTTCTAGAGATGGCGGATCTCTAGAGAACGCTCAGAGGCATGTAGAAAAGCCTGCTCCCCTCCTCTCCATCAAGTCAACCAATCTCTACAGACCTTCTCCTTCATCTCATCACCGCTGGATGCTTCAACCAATTCGACGACATCGTCATGGAAACCCTGTGCCTGACCGCCTTCTTTGGATTTCTCCGCTGTGCAGAATTCTCAACTCCATCAACTTCCAGCTTCCCAGCTCTAGGCCTCAAGTGCTCCGATCTCTCTGAAATCCCAGGAAACCACTTTATCCTCCACATCAGATCTTCAAAAAACGTTCCAATTAAGCCAAGGATTCCTTGTCTTCCGTCGGATCCCCTCTTCATCGACAGCTCCAGATCTATAGTTATGAGACACTGGTTCTCATCCCATTTATTCACCCTCTTGTCACGGATCGGGCTCTCTTCTAACTTTTTCTCTCCCTATTCATTCCGGATCGGAGCAGCTACCTCCGTGGCCAGGGCAGGAATCAATCAACACTTGATTAAGTCTATGGGGTGCTGGATCTCTTTAGCTGTTGAACTATATATTAGATCATCCTCTGCAGACATCGCCACAGCTCACCAAGCACTCGTTAGCTTGCCCGGAGTGGGGGGCGCCAGAGGTTTCCTCCCTGCAGGGGGGGGGGGGGGGGGGTTTCCGCTCCACAGTGCGGACGGCTTATAGGCATAGGTTGTCTACTAACATCTCTTGTCTTTTCTCTTTTCTTCTAGCTTTTGTCTATGTGTGCGGCTCTGCGATCTCTTTTCTATCCCACGGTGCGGTTCTTGCGGGGAGCCGGGGGTCCTCTCTTGGGAGGGAAGTGAGTCTCACTCCCCCGGCTGTCCGGGTCGGCCTCTCATCTCAACCACTGCCGACAGGCTGTTCCTCGTCAGCCTGAGGGGACCCCCGGCCACATCCTATTCTTCTGCTCCTTATGCGCTAAACCTTCCAGGCCTCAACCTTGCTGTCCCATCTCCTCTCTTCCATTTCAGGTGCAGGACCATTTCAGCCCCCTCATGCAGTAGGCCGTGCCTCCACCTGCCGAGCGGGCCCCGACCGAGGGGGGGGGGGGTTTTCTCTGTTTTCGTCTCTCCTAAATGGACCTGAGACACTTTTCCTAAGCTCTCCACGCTGCCCAGCTGCCAGCTTAGCTGCCTGAGGATGCTGCACTGAGTTGCAAAGGATCTGTCCTTTTGTCCTGTTCGTCCCCTTCCTGTCTCTTGCTCCACTAAACGCCCAGCAGCCAGAGGATGCTGTCTGACCCGTCAGGATCGAGAGTCAGATTTGTTGTATGTGGAAGGGAAAAACTCTTCGTCTACCCTATCTTGTCCTGCT